>NW_022282452.1:0-7554 GCF_004355925.1 Anarrhichthys ocellatus
TATATATATGTATATGTATATATATGTATATATATGTATATATATATATCAAAAATCTCAAAAGCACTCAAGCACCTCCTCGGGCTAAAGAAAGACCAATTAATTAAAAACACTAATAACCCTTTCTCTACTCAGAGGGAGCATTTTCCTTCTCATACATTATTAATATGGCTCTTTATCATCATTTGCAGGTAGCGTGTGTGTGTGTATATGTGTGTGTGTTCCTAGCTTAACAAGCGCTAGTTTGAAAGCTGTGTGTGTGTGTGTGTGTGTGTGTGATTTTCACTCTGAGGTGCTCATTAAGAGCTGACCAGCTGAGAGTGAGTGAGACGGTCTCGGCGTATATTGTAGTTCATATAATTTGCATGGCGAGTGCTGGCCAAAGAGTGTGTGTGTGTGTGTGTGTGTGTGTGTGTGTGTGTGTTAGCTCATTTGCAGCCCTTGTTTCGAGGTGGCTCAGTGGACCCCGGGGCCACTCGGATGCGGTGAGGAGGGAATATCAAGTTAAAAGGTTAATGAAAATGTTTTGCGATCCTGATCTTTTCCCTGCAGTGTTTCTCTATCGTATATCATACAACACATGATACAAACAGCCTAAAATACAATCATCACCATCACATACTGGTGTCTACAATGAAAATGCAGCAGCAGCAAGAAGTCCAGACAGCAACAAAGAAAAGAAGTAAGACATCCGTCAGCGTCGCACAGTGAGAATAGTTTAGTTTCGTACATTATAGTATCCCTCCTGGTGATGGTTGACAATTTGCAACCAGTGCACGTAGTTAGCTTGAGTTAGCATGCTGTGTAGAAATGTAGCTAGAATTTAAAGTTTTGTAGGGAAATCTGAGAATCACTCGACATAAGTGCAGTAAGAATAAATAAGTATAAAGAGAAAAGATACCTGAAGCTAAATGTTAAAATAGGAGACACACACAGCTGTTGATAATAAAATAAATGATGAATTATATTTAACGGCTTGCAGCTCTATTGTTTATATTCTCATAGCTTACTGAGACACATGACTAAAGCAGAGCTCAATACGAAATACTGAGCAAATCTATGATTGTGGGATTGCCTCCACATGGCTCTCAACATGGCGACGGCTGAGCTGGTGGTTAGCAGCTAACAGTGCAAACAACGGTAACAGTGCTGGCAGAGCAAACGGTTGGGCGCTACGCTTTGGCGATGATGCCAACGGCCACTAAAAGCTCTGATACCAACACACACACAGGGAGACTGACTCCATGCTCTGCTCAGGTAGATATTACTCCACTATACCTTTACATATCTTGGACTAAATGTATGTTCTATTTAATGCTATAGACCCTCATTTAAAAACAAAGAAGACATAAAAAAGTGAAAAGTCTCCTTAGTGACTACAGGGTGGCTGTATACTTTACTTCCTATTAGATGTATTGTATGCCAGAGGTGTGTCGCAATAACCGAGCTGCAGAGGGCAAAAACAATAGTCACCAGTGGAGCTGAAACAAGAGGCGGAGCAACGGCAGACTCCTGAAAGGAAACTAAAAGTTAGAAAGAGGCAACAGGAGGACTGCAGCTGACGTCTTATTTCTTTTTTAAGAAATATCACAATAAACAATGTTCACAAGATCTTTTCTAAACTACACAGCCGAGGCTCTGCACGCTGGTGAGTACAGCTGATGATCTCAACTGTGATCAAACCGCCAACATCAACACATACTGAGGTTGAGCTGAGCTCAGAGACGGGGTGTGACACCTTTTGTCTTTTCGGAACAAATCTTCTCAAATGAAACGTTGACGTATGTGCAAAGTAGCTATAAAACATAGTTTCATATTTTTAAACTAATAATCAGGAATTTTGTAATTCTAGTTTAGCTTTTTCACACTTTCACTTTTGTTTTTATTGTGTAGAGATGTCTGCTGCCGGCAGTTCGCTCTCTGAAGACCAGTTTCTCTGCTCCATCTGTCGGGATGTGTTCACTGATCCAGTCAGCACACCATGTGGACACAACTTCTGCAAAACCTGCATCACTAGACACTGGGATACTGATGTGCTCTACAAGTGTCCCAACTGTAATAAGATGTTCTACACCAGACCTGAGCTGCAGGTGAATACTTTAGTCTCTGAGATGGTTGCTCACTTTAGACAGTTGGCTCAACAGAGAGACGGAAGCAGCAGCAGCTCAGAGCAACAAGCTGCTGAACCAGGAGACGTTCCCTGTGACGTCTGCACTGGAGCCAAACTGAAGGCCCTGAAGTCCTGCCTGGTGTGTCTGGAATCCTACTGTGAGACTCACCTGCAGCCTCACCTGACAAGATCAGGTCTGAGAAAACATCAGCTGATCGACCCCGTGGAGGATCCGGAAGGCAGGATATGTACGAAGCACGATAAACCGCTGGAGCTGTTCTGTGAGACCGACCAGATGTGTGTCTGCATGCTCTGCACTGTTTTAGACCACAAGTCACATGATGTTGTTCCTCTGAAGGAAGAATATACAAGAAAGAAGGCCGGGGTTGAGAAGACAGAAGCTGAAATTCAGCAGATGATCCAGGAGAGACGACTTAAGATCCAAGAGTTCAATCGTTCAGTCAAGGTCAGCAGGAAAAATGCAAACAGGGACAAAGAAGACAGAAATTCTGTCTTCTCCAAACTGAAGGAGGCTGTTGAGAGAAACCAGGCCAAAGTCATCAAGACGATTGAAGAGAACCACAAAGCGAGAGAGAAATGGGCTGAAGGCTTCATCAAAGAGCTGAAACAGGAAATCTCTGAGCTGAACAAGAGGAGTGCTGAGCTGATGCAGCTCTCACACTCAGGAGACCACCTTCAGCTCATCCAGAACGTCAAGTCCCCGGTTGCTGCTCCACCCACAAAGAACTGGACTGAAGTCCGAGTCGATCCACCTCCATATGAGGGGAACGAGAGGACAACTGTAGCTCAGGAACTGGAGATGCTCAGAAATGAGATGAATACGGTGTTCAGAGAGACCGAGCTGAAGTGGATCCAGCAGTTTGCAGTGGACGTCACACTCGATCCTGATACAGCAAATCCCTTGCTCATCCTGTCTGAAGATGGGAAACAAGTACATTGCGGTCTTGTAAGGAAGAATCTACCAGATAACACAAAGAGATTTTCTACTTTTATCTTTGTTTTAGGAAAGCAGTCTATCTCTACAGGAAGATCTTACTTTGAGGTTCAGGTTAAAGGCAAGACTAGATGGGTTGTAGGAGTTGCCAGAGAGTCAGTCAATAGAAAGGGGATAATCAATGTGAGCTCTAAGAATGGTTACTGGACACTATGGTTGGGTAGTGACAATGTCTACAGTGCTCTTACTGAGACCCATGTCCCTCTCTCTGTGGAGTCAAAGCCTGAGAAGGTTGGAGTGTTTGTAGATTATGAGGAGGGTCTGGTCTCATTTTCTGACGTTGATGCTGGAAGTCTTATCTACGCCTTTACTGGCTGCTCCTTCACTGAAAAACTCCTCCCAGTCTTCTCTGCCTGTGCTAACCAGGGTGGTAAAAACTCTGCCCCTCTCATCATCTGTCCTGTTAACCACGCTGAGTAGAATAAATGTTGAAGTGAAGACAGGAATGGCTGTTTTCAAATGTCAAAAGTTGAATTTGATAACTGTATCTGATCTTTATTTTGATTTTATGATCACGAGTGGACACGCAGGTTCATAGATACAAGGATGGATGTATTTTGGTAAAAACACCAAAGAAAAGTTAATCTTTCTAAGTGTAGGCCTCATAGTCACAAGCTAAGCTTGGATAACTGTTCATCTTTATCCAGCTGAGTTATGTTGTTTGATTAATTTGGTATACAAGTTGATTTATTGTTATTTTTTTCATTTTCCTATATTTGCTTGTCTGCCAGAATTACATCTTCTCTGATCTCTTGAAAGTAATAATTAAAATCATACATTATGTATATTTTAATTATTATTATCAGTAGTAGTAGAAGTGTGTACCTTTTCTTTAGTGTACATACATAAATGTTGACTTCAAGGACAACAAAGTTATGAGAAGTACTCTATGTGAAAAAAGTGTGTATATATTTTATATATATATATATATAAATAAATCATTTAAATATACACAAACCACTATATCAGACTAAATTGAACATGTTTGTATGTATTTTATAATCCATTGTACATTTGTATGTTTTTATTTTTAACTATGTCTTATACTATTGCACTGTGTTTATTACATGCACCAATCACCAAGCTACATTCCTTGTATGTACAGACATACTTGGTAGTAAACCTGATTCTACATATTATACTGTAATACTGTGTGGGAGTGCAAAGAATGCTGGAACAAATATTGTACACTGTGATTTGATAATAAGATAAGATTTCCTGTCTGGGGTTCAATAACGGATTGTTGTACTATTTTAATTGTTACTTTAATCAAAGTATGTACATGATGTGTTACATGTGAACACAATACATTGTAAATATTTTACTTAAATAAAATTTGGAAGGAAACAAAGGTCAGCTGCTTCCGTATCGCCTCTTCTTCATGTGAACACTATGTTTTGTTGAGTTTCCTCAGATGGGTGAAACAGCGCCCCCCTCTGGTAGCGGCTGGTAAATATCATCCAGCCTGTGAGGTCAGACATGGCTTTACAGCCGTGAAGAAGTCCACCGAGGGGAACTCAGGTGAATCCTTTAATTATTAAATAGTAACGTTATGTAAATGTGGTCAGTGTGAAACTGCTGAGAAGCTGAGAATAGACATGTCTCTGTGAAATAAGCCCTGAAGTGAATCAAGAAGTCATTCTCTGGCCTCACCGCCAACAAAAGAAAGTCAAAAACAGTATTTAAATGACACAAACAGGAGAGTAAGCTTATCTACAGTGTTGCTGATTGTTGTAACAGCAGATGGAGAGGAGAGGAGGACCATCACAGTCACACATTCATCTTCATGATAGAGAGGAGAGAACATCTAATAACGTGAGTTAAATAAATCTTTATTACTGTTTGTCTCTTTCTCTCTGGTTTCTGCTGAAATGTCTCCGTAGTTCTTCTACAGTTCCTTTGGATCAATTTACACAACAGAGAACATCAGAACACTATACATCTTAACAGTGGATTTAGATATGAGAACTGTACTTATTGAACTAATACTTATGAGAACATAGCATACAGTGGTCACGTTGTTATCAAGACTGCACAAATATCAATGAGAGAAATGCATTTGTTTTTGCAGCAGTCAGTATTTGCAAAGATATAAACTGAGAATGAGAGCTTGTAATTTGTGTGAATTATGAATGTTTTTCTGCTCGTGCTTGGGAACATGTATGTCTTGCTTTTAAGTTGAGCTGTATAATGAATCATTAGCACCAATAAGTAACGGGTTCACTGTCTGCTAGGCCTCGTTGGTAAGCTGTACAGGCAGGATTAAACCTCAACTTTCAAATCATCTGGTTTTAATATATATTGATATGTCTTGAAATGCCTCTGCTAATAGAGAAGTGTGGTTATTTTTCTGTATATTTTAACGTTTGTATGATGTGAGAACTGTGAGAATATTTTGCAAACTGTGTGCAGCTTTAATCTGACTGATCGACAGCAGCAAACTTCCCCAGACAATTTTCTGAACTGTTATGTTTGAATATGTAAATGAGACATTATCTCGTGGTATTTTTTGGTGAATTCATGTGCTTTTATGGTGCACGCTACCAAAGAAACGTGCAATCAATCAAATGGCCACAGAGTAATGGCCACACAGATAATGTGGGGTGTTTTTGGCCCCTAATGGTCTGGAGCTCCGGGGCCAGTTTGTCGTCGCCACCAGGAAACTTTTAATTTCCCCACCAGGCAAATTTATGTCAGGAAAAGAGATTAACGCGCAACCCTTCACAATAATTCACAAACTATATCCCAGGTTTAATTACGTATCTCCCTCATGGAGTGGTTGCACTGGTTAGACTTCTTCACTCGTCTCACTGCTCCTCGGAGACAGAAAAGAGGTCCGTTAATCTTCGATATCCCCCCCAAAGACTCCACGCTGGGATTCACGAGGACGCCGAGGGACCCTGAAGGAGTCAGACTAATCCAATATGGCTGCTAATTAGATCATTCCAGCATCCTCTAATGCATTACCAGTACCTGACTTAATTGCTCGGATGAAGGACAGCTTCTGTGACGAGACAGGAAACAGAAGAGACGACTGCTTTCCTTGAGGCACCACAGGAAGAGGAAGAGGAAGAGGAAGACGACGCTCAGAGTCGCATGATGACAGTTTTGGCCTCTAAATCGAGGCGTTGCGTAAGAAGATTTGACGTTTTCATATTTCACTTTCTCTTTGACAATCCAGGAAGAGCTTCTGCTGAGTGTGCATGCTCTTCCTCCCGCTCCATGTGTAGATATAAATGTCTCATTCTAAGGTCACAAAAAAAAGATTCTTTGTTATTATACACTGAAAACATGCTTATTGATATTATAAATTACATTCCTGCCAATCGATCCTTCTAAATGTTTCACTATGTTCCTTTAATGTGTGATACAATAAACAGATGAAGTTGATGATCGGAGCGCCGTTAACTCAGAGAATCATTGTATTGGTGTCGTTGATCCTGCGTATTGATCGGTGCTCGGTTAATTAGCATTGAGAGAAAAACAGAAAGCAATTAAATAAGAGTTTTGCTACGTTTATTCCCCATGAGACTGGAGAGTGAAATTATAAAGTAGCAGAAAATATTGCAATTTACCTGAACGTTGTACTCCAGCACATCAAGTTTATTTAATGTTTTCGTCCTGTGATCTCTCTTTGTGCTGGCAGGTGGCACTGGTGTTTAAGCAAACCTCCTCAGGTCACATGGAGCTACTTTATTCAGCCACACACACACACACACACACACACGCGCACACACACACACACACACACACACACACACACACACACACACACACCCCCCTAGCTTGTTGTCGGGTGTCAAACTACCAACCACACACACTTGAGGGAGTGTCGCCAAAACACCTGAGAAGCTGAGAAACCCCCTCAGAGCTCAGACAGGAGAGCAGGACGGACAATAATTCAGTTTATTTATCAATAAATATAATAATAATGATAATAATGTTAAACCAGAATAAGTCATTATAGCAGAGGAGGAGAATCAACAAGGAGACTTTCAGCTGTTGCTGTAGTTCCTGATTCTTCTTCTGTTGATTGTTTTCTGATCGCTGTTAAACACCTTTTTATAACCTCCCAAAATACAACGTGACATATTCAATTTGCTTCTTTTGTCCGACAATCCAAATCTATTCACTTTACTTTAATAAAAGAAACAAAGATTCACACTTTAGTAGCTGAACCAGTTCATTTTGTAGTATTTTAGTTTAAAAAAAAAAATGGTTTAAATCATTTACAGATTTTCAGAATTGTTGCCAAATAGTTTCCTGACGATCTAATGATTGATCGTTTCAGCTCTGGTGTTACGACTCTTTGTTCTATTGTCTTTTTCTTTTCTTTTTTCTTTTACTAGAAACCACAAGATATGCTGCTGTGTGTGTGTGTGTGTGTGTGTGTGTGTGTGTGTGTGTGTGTGTGTGTGTGTGTGTGTGG
>NW_022282453.1:0-7552 GCF_004355925.1 Anarrhichthys ocellatus
GCTGGACATGTAGGGCTAATCAGGTGACATATGCAAAAAAAAAAAAAGGAGTTACAAGACTCGTTTAACCAGTTTACCTGATTATTTTCATTTTTGTTTTGCTTGTGTTTGTTTGTCATAAATTGTTGTCTTATGGTGCTTTCACACGTGTTGTTTGGTTCATTAGTTTGGGACCCAGGGAAAAAAAATGAAATACTGTTGCATACTGAAGCAGAAATGGAAGCACCTGCTACTCCCGCAACAAACTACGGTGGTGACGAAGACCAACACCCGTGGATCGCTAGCGAGTTAGTGAGCTGAGGAAGTGTTGACTAGTGCAGCACTAGTTGGCTAACGTTAGGTAACTTAACGTTAGCTAGCCACCACACCATAGGATTGACAGGAGCCGCGAGAGCGCAGCATTAGGGTTAGCATTATGGAAATCCTTCCCAGCTGCGCAAGTTGTGTGTGAAGCTGAACACACCTCTACCTGCCTCAGCGGCCTGTGAAAGGCTATTTAGCATCGCAGGACTAGTCTTCAGCCCAAGAAGAGCGAGACTGAATTCTCGCAATTTTGAAAACCAACTTCTTTTGAAGATGAACAGGACATTTTTCAGTTTCAAGTAATGACTGGGTTGCTGCTTTAGTATTGATCATGTTTTGATATTAGAGTCATTTTGTCAATGATCAGATGGAGTTATGATGGTAGCAGTTGCCCAATTGCAGATTCAGCTTGAGCAAAACCTTTGCCTATTGTGTTCAAATCAGGCCCATAGGAGTTTACAAGGCAGGTGTCCTTTCTCAAAACACTGACCTGATGCATCAAGTTGATATTTTTTGCTGAACACAATATTATGCATTTGCCCTCTACATCCTCTAGTCGGAACTTATAAACGACTGTTACAACTCCTTCATAGTGTCATATTGCTTTTCGGAGAATTATGATGATAAGTTCATAGCAGATGCAAAAGTATACTTATGTACAATGTATTATGTTGAACATTGTTGCTCCTGGATGGATCACAGCCAACCCAATTATTGTCAACACAGCTCCATGTCCTTGGTCATGGTGGCCACAGCACTTAAAAGAATAAACTTCATAATTCTGACGCTTTGCTTTTTTATTAACAGCATTTACTTTTACTTTCAATACTTAAGTACATTTAATATCATAAAATTACTTTTGATACTTAAGTACAATAAATATCAGATACTTTTTAAGACTTTTACTCAAGTAGTATTCTAATAGGTGACTTTTACTGGAGTCATTTTCCAGTAAGGTATCTTTACTTTTACTCAAGTATGGCTTTTGAGTACGTTATACACCACTGCCATTGGGTTATGTTCCCATGGGTGGGTCATCTCCATGACAGGACCCGGAAAAGACTTAGCCAGTCATTTCTCTGTTTGCAGCCAGAGATGGTCAGTTTAGCACTGCAACATGTGCAGTGTTCTTTCGCCTTTTTACTTGAAGGCATTCATTTTTAAGGATTCTGTTATTCTACAGTATTGTTTGTCATTTGTATTTGTTATTGAGCAAGAAGTATTTTCCAAAAGGTCTAGTATTGTTTCATGCATGTGTGACGGCCTCTGGCTTTAAGCAGGGCCTGCTGTGGGCGTTCCCTTGTTTCTTGTATGTGCTGTCTTGCAGGTCCCTTGTAAGCGGAGCCTCTCTGTACAATTGGGAGCACCTGGCCAGTCTCCCAGGGGTATACGACCTGCAGTCGGCCTCTCTCTCTTCCTACAGCACCATGTCTTTGTTTTGTTGAGTAATAAATGCAAACTTTTCCGTCTAACCACCTGTGTGTCTCCCGTTTTGTCATGGCTCAAGAGCCGGGTCGTGACAAATTGGGGTCTTGTCCAGTCCGGTACATAGTAGGTCATTGAGTTGGCTGATAAATGGGCTCGTAGAAGGTTGTGAATGAGATGACGTCATAAAGTTACTACGGAGCTGCATTATGGTGTATAAAGTGGAAGCCGTGTAAGGTCTGTCTTGGTAACCTGTGCGCTACTGGGGAGATATACGGGGAATTGGAAGGCTAGAGTCTTGGGAGGTAGCCCTAGGTTAGGATTGATGCGTTCAGGTAAATGTCGACTGGTGCCAAAGACTTGTGTGGGAGCACAATCCCCTGTTGGGTATAGTGGCGGTACCCCTTTGGGTTCGTCTGGTTGTTTTTTTTGTAGTGCTGTGGTAAACGTGGTTAGAGCAATTGCTCGGGACCACGGCCATAGTCTGGGGAAGGTTGCCAATTGCTGGTCGCCTTTCGCAACTATTGGTATTCAGTGTGTAAATACCTGCCACTGAGACTGCATGAAGACTAGGGATGAGTGAGATTAGTTAGACTGGGGTAGGCAGATTAGTTAGAGGGGATTTGCTCTTTTCTCGGGTACGGATCGGACCCTGTAGGCACCTCGCTGACACTTGCTTTTGCCCACGGTACATGCGGTAGTTTATTTACCTGTTTGGTGTGGAAAATGGCTGAAATAGCTGAGTTTGTTACAACTCCATCAGAGGAATTGTTGGATGAATGTACAAAAGAGCATCTATTAAAGATAGCAAATCATTATGAAATTGTGATTTCAGATAAACGGCTGAAAGATACTGTAAAAAGTATATTAAAGGCAAATTTGCGTGAGATGGGTGTTTTAACAGGTAGCGAGGACCAACCTCCCTGTCCAGAGGATACTGCTGGTTCGTCTCCGGCTCTGCCATATATGGCAACCGGGAGTTTAACATTTGAGCAGCAAAAAGAGATGCTTATGTTACAGTTAAAGCATGATAAAATGATGCAAGAAGCAGAGATTGATAAGCAATTGGCGGGGGAAAGATTGCGCTACCAGACTGAACAAGCAAAGTTGACTCTGTAACAGTAGCCTACAAGCTGGATTTAATCAAAAGTGGGAAATTTACAGCCGACGGTTCTGTGGAGGTGGAGATGTCCTCACCTTACCTGGGGGCCTTCAGAGGAATCTTTTGATATTTTGGGTAACCTGCAGTTGTTGCCGAAATTTAATGAAAAGGACCCGGAGACATTCTTTTCTCTATTTGAGCGTGTGGCGGACACGAGAAAGTCGCCTGAGTCTGCTCGTACATTAATGCTGCAGTGCGCATTGACCGGTAGAGCACAAGAGGCCTATGGATTATTGTCGTCGGCAGGTTGTACAGATTATTTGGTCGTCAAGTCAGCAGTGTTAAAAGCTTACGAGTTGGTCCCTGAGGCGTACCGCCAATGTTTTCAGTTGTGGAGAAAAGGGATAAGCAGACACACCTTGAATTTGCCCGGGACTTGACAGTTCATTTTGGGCGCTGGTGTTCTGCATTAGAGATGGAGAGTTTTGAGGAGCTGTGTTGGATAGTGCTGGAACAGTTTAAAAACTCCATACCTCTGTTGACTCTGGCAGTTCCTTTCTGGACTTTGATGTATTTATACGAAACCCAAATGGTTCTGTCATTTCATGGTGCTTGCCAAGATCAAAATGTTTTTTGATCATAGTTCAGTTTCAAATGTGGGGAAGCCTTGAACCCAGTGGAGTGTAAACCTTTTTCTAATCGCAGTATGATCAGGAAACAAATAATCCAGCACTTTAGCTGTGTAACAGTTCAGGGTCTGGCCTAAAGGGAAGAGGGGGTCACATTCAGTACAGAACTGGCAGAGCAGGTAGAATTAAAAAGGCTTTAACTAGCAATGGACGGTCCTTTGTTGTTTTTGTCTTGTACTCTCCAAGAGATGATAATCCCTCCGATCTTGTAAACTACTACATTAACACACTCTACTCCTGTCTTGATCAACTGGCTCCCATGAAAACCAAAACTGTCTCATTCACACACTCGGCTCCCTGGTACACTCCCGAACTCCACCAGATGAAATCCCGAAAGCGCCAGCTTGAAAGACTCTGCAAGAAAACCGGTTTAACAGTCCATCTCCAAGCCCTCTCCGACTACCTTCAACAATACAAAGACGCTCTCATCTCAGCCCGGTCCACCTACTACTCACACCTCATACAGTCTGGCTCCTCTAACCCAAAGGCTCTCTTCTCAACAATAAACAAGCTTCTCAAACCCAAGGACAACACCTCCACATCCTTCACAGTGAACAAATGCAACTCTTTTCTTTCATTTTTCCAAACAAAAATTGACACCATTTACAGCAACCTGAACACCTCCCCCGCCTTTTCCACCTCCCCCCCCCCCCCCCTCCTCCACCCCTCAGCCCCTTTCTCAGTTCTCCCTTGTGTCCCCATTGGAGCTGCCTAACTTCTCAACTGGAATGAGAAGCTCCACCTGCATCCTGGATCCCATACCATCTAATCTGGTCAAGGACTGTCTCCCAGCTATCTCACCACTCATCACAGTCATCATTAACTCCTCCCTCAGCTCCGGTTCAGTCCCTGACACACTTAAACTGGCTGCTGTCAACATTCTCATCCTCCTCGACCTCACTGCAGCTTTTGATACTATCAACCATAACATCCTTCTCTCCCGCCTCGAATGCTCCCTCAACATCACCGGAACTGCTCTCTCCTGGATTAAATCACATCTCACAAACAGACAACAGTTCATCAGCATCAACAACTGCACCTCCTCCACTGCTCCTCTGTCTCAAGGCGTCCCCCAGGGTTCGGTGCTTGGTCCTCTTCTGTTCATCCTCTACTTGCTCCCTCTTGGTAACATCATCCGTCAACATGGTCTTCACTTTCACTGTTACGCCGATGATGTCCAGCTCTACATCTCCACAAAGGCCATTACCACTGCAACTCACTCCACTCTCACCAGCTGCCTCACTGACATTAAATCATGGATGCAAACCAACTTCCTCAAACTGAACTGTGATAAATCTGACATGATCATCGGTCCCAAATCCCTCACCAAAACCAGTCACAACTTCTGCCTCACCATCGACAACTCCACTCTGTCTCCCTCCCCACACATCCGCAACCTTGGAGTCATGTTCGACAGCAACCTCTCCTTTGCACACCACGTCAAATCACCAGAACTGCCTTTTTCCACTTAAAAAACATAGCCCGTCTCCGCCCATCACTCTCCTCATCTGCTGCTGAAACTCTGATCCACGCCTTCATCACCTCCAGAATTGACTACTGCAACAGCATTTTTCACGGCACATCATCCAAAATCCTAAATAAACTCCAGTACATCCAGAACTCTGCTGCTCACCTGCTCACCCACACCCGCTCCCGTGACCACATCACCCCTGTTCTCAGAACCTCCACTGGCTCCCCGTCCCACAACAGATTGAATACAAAATCCTTCTCCTCACTCACAAAGCCCTCCATAATCAGGCCCCCTCCTACCTCACTGACCTGCTTCACCACCACACTCCATCCCGTCGGCTCCGCTCCTCTGATGCCAACCTCCTCTCTCTTCCACTCAGGACCAAGCACCGGACATGGGGTGACAGAGCCTTCTCCATATCTGCCCCCTCCCTCTGGAACTCTCTCCTCAAACATATCCGAGACTGCACTGACCTTTCCACATTCAAATCTCAAATCAAAACCCACCTGTTCAAAACTGCTTTTAATGTGTGACCGTGTATTTTATGTTTTTAGTGTATTGCTTTTATATATGATTTTAATGTAAAGTGCCTTTGAGTACTCTGAAAAGCGCTATATAAATAAAATGTATTATTATTATTATTATTATTATTTCAGCCTTCACTGAGAAAAAAAGATCAAGACGTTGCAACAAAAAGTATTTATGTGCTCAACAGGTCATAAAGGTGAGTTTTACCTGCAAAGGATCAATCTAGTCTCGGTATCAGGGCTTTATTTTTGTTCTTTACAATCAAACCAATAGCTAATGTCCATTTTAAAAAACACAATACATGTGTACATCTTATTATTGCTAACGGAACATCTCTAATAAAGAGCACATTCTTTTTTCACTAGCTTTAACAGTTGCCCCTATTTCAAAAGGTCAATGACCAATGTAAACATATACATTATTAAAATCTACACTGTGAATTATTGTACAGGACTGCTTAAAACAAAACAGACAACAGTATGTGGTCAAATGTATTTTATTTAACAAGAGACTGAAGAACACGGTCACTGTTGAGTCAGTTTTCAAAGTGTACGATGTCTCCGTCGTAGTGCACAGGAAAGCCGTTCTCACATTTGATTGCAATATATCTGGTGCGTCGTTGACCGCGGTACTGACAATGTGGACGCCTGGCCCCGTGGTTTTTCAGTTCACAGACAATAATGAAGAAGGGGGAGCTGCTTTTGGTCATCTGACCAAATGGCTGTCCTGCGTGCACACAGATGTCTACGACATGGCTGGTGGTGGATAGGATGAAGGTATTGGTCTCCTTACACTCATTAGTGTTGGTTTTGGTGATACGTCTACTATCTATGACCTGGTCACATCTGTCAGCACTCATATGGTTGTTCATATGCTGGTTTATAAACTCCCTGTAACGGTCGTTTGGCACCTGAGCGAGCACAGTAGCAGAAAGCAGCAGCATACAAGCAAATGGGATCCTCATGATTCTCTGGTGGAGGAAATATGGGGAAAATGTCCCGTTAAGATTCAGCAGCATAGGGAATACACTGCAATATCAAAAATATCTTTATTTATATGTTCCATATGCAAATACATTTTGTGAGACAATTGGTGTAGTAGCATCATCATTGTTGTCAAATTATATTAAGAGCAGAAAACAATGAAAGCTATTAACCTCTTCAAAACTTAATTATTTTAAATATTTTGCAAAATAAGATAATTAGAGCATTTAAAAAAATCTTTAATAGACTTCACAAGCTCTGTAAAAATCCATAGAAATATCGTGAAAAAAAAAATATTACTGAAATACTGGTAAAAATAAGTCATTACGAATTTAGTTTTTATGTACTGCAGACCTGCATATCAATCCTTGAAGCTAAAATGCAATACAGCCACAGAATAAAAGCCCTGCATGAACTCTAATCAGCTGGATAATAAAGTAAGAGTAAGACAAAAAACAAACCTTTAGATAGGGTAAAAAGTTGGAACAGTTCTTTGTTCTTCCGTACTTCTGTTCAATTCTTGTGGCAGAAAAAATAAAAAAAATAAATATTTATTATAAATTAAAATATATTTTTTTTTTGTCAAAAAAAAAATTGTCTTGCACATATTGAACTGTATAATAAAAAGTATATTTACCTTTATCAGCAACACAGTGACAATGAAGTCTGTATAAACTGCAGAATCATTTATAGAATTTGTTTTGAACTTTGATTTGTTGGCCCAACGACGCAGTGGGAAGGGAAAGCACAGTGTAAGCTTGGTAAACAGGACAAACTTCATGTTTACTCTTCTTGGACCATCTGTTAGGTCAGTATGAACAGGAACTGGACCAGAACTAAAACGCAACAGTATTTAATTTGTTTTCCCTGGGTCCCAAACTAATGAACCAAAAAACAGGTGTGAAAGCACCGTTAGACAATGATTTATGTCATAAACAAACAAATACAAGCGAAACAAAAATGAAAATAATCGGGTAAACTGGTTAAACGAGTCTTGTAGCTCTTTTTTTTTTTTTTGCATATGTCACCTGATTAGCCCTACATGTCCAGC
>NW_022282454.1:0-7547 GCF_004355925.1 Anarrhichthys ocellatus
ACACACACACACACACACACACACACACACACACACACACACACACAGACACAGACAAATTACTCATTGTACAACAGCCGGTCTAGCTACACTGTTATATTGAAGGCTAATGCTAGCAGCTCACTGCTGATCTTTGTGCTGTTTGGGACGTTTAAACTCCAGCAACCTGAGTAAAAGAGTTACAAATAGCTGCTGTTGTCATATGTGATTATTTAATCAAACTGTCCGTCACTGAACTGGTGAAACATCAAAAAAAGAAAAGATATTGCAGGTATCAAGGGACGTGAGGAGGGAATCACTCCAGAATCGTTGCTGCATTACGAGATCCAAACTAAACATTCAGTAAAGTCTGCAGGAAAGAATCCTGTTTTTATTATTATTACTGTTTGTTGACACTGAATGTAATGTACTGGAGGCCACGCCCCTGTTCTCCAGAGGTTAAACCCTTTAGATATTTACTGCCAGCTTCATGTTTGTGGATCAGGAACACTTTAACAATGGCGGACCGTTGTTAATGTTGAGTCCTTTGTCTCTCCGGCAGCGTACGGTCGGGAGGTTCCCGCCATCATCGAGCAGCCTCTGGAGGAGACCCGCGTCCACATCGGCAAGAACACCGTCACCTACGAGGCTCGGCTGCTCAAGGCGCTGTTCTACGACGTCATTGGCTGGAATAAGTGACATCATCACTGACGGTATTTGAACTTGACTGTGATCAAGAGACGGTCAACACACATAATAAAGCTGCTGTGCAAGCTCTATATTTCTATGAATCAAAAACATTTCCACGTTGTGACTTCCTCCGAGCAGCACACACACACACACACACACACACACACCACAGGGGAAGCTTTCATTTTGAACTGGAGCTCCAGGACATCTTACATAATCAGTTAGTGTTGTTTCTCTCTTCGTGGCCTCTTGCTTCACTTCACAGACTCTTTAACATTCAGTCGTGTAACTAAGCCGAGAGGATTTACATTCATAATCCCTGATGTTCTCTTATTGAGGATAACGTGTGTAAGTACAGCAGACTTCAGAGTTTGACTGGTTGTTTATTGATGCTAATATGAAATACATGATAACGTTTTGTATGTGACATTCATAGTTCATGCATAGTTACTCTTTGGTCTCTGTACAGTGGCCTCTAGTGTGTCTTTATATTTAGTAGATAAACATAAGTTAAAGGAAATAAAGTCGTTATTTTTGTCTTAATATGATGTTTTAGTTTTTAGATAAATACGATGCTTTTAATGGATAATATCATGAACCTCTTTTTAAGCCTTTTTACAGACGTCCTGCAGAACCGACCTGTAAGAACCTCTAACTACACTGAACACTAATTATACGACTGTATATTGTATTATTAGGGAGCCGGGGGACAATATTCAAAGAATAAAGTTGTGAATTTACAAGAAAAAAACTCACAAATTTACTAAATTCGCGCTTCATTTTTTAAGGTTCGATACATCCTCCAGACTTTGAGGTGAACTGGGGCCAAGTCAGAAAACAGGATGATTTGAGGGTTTTTTTCCTCATATATTTACAACTTTAATCTCCTAAATTCTCTGAATATTACCTCCTTCTGCTGGCTAAGTTAGTTTGTTTCTCTTTTCTTTAACCTACAATGGCCCTAAGGCTCCGTCTTGACTTCTGATCTCTCTCCTCTGTGAATCATCACCGAGCAGAGGAGAGAGATCAAATTATTTTACATCAAATTCAGACAAAAACTAGCGACCAGGAGATGAAATCACAGTTCCAGATGTCACTAACTATCCCTTCAACCATTACTCAGATAAACCGTGTGGCAAAAAGCAGAATATGAAGCGTTGGTTTACCCTGATTTCATTTATAAAGACGTAATAAATTCTGTAGCTAGATTACTGAACCACAGGTCAAACAACTGACTGTATCTGGAGACGACAGCAGCGTCACAGAGTTAATAATCTGCTGGATTTGAGAACCACTACTATCCTTGTTTGGGATTATTCGATCCATAGCTGTTGGTCAGATTTCACACCTGAGGATAATAATAGATTACAGAATGAAAAAGAAATAAAGGTCTATATTTTGTACCAAACAGCAACATCCCAGCGTTTTATTACGCATCGTCATCATCTTACGACTCGTGTTCATGAAGCAACATGTTGTGTCGGGGGTCCAGCCGTCTCTACGGGGGAGGGGGGGGGGGGGTTCAGGAGAGCGGCCTCTTCGTTATGTCCTGTTCGGTCAGGTAGTAGTTCAGGTATCCTCCCAGAGTACCGACCGCCACCGCCGTCATGTGACTGGAGCAGCCGTCTGAGACGACAACAGAGAGAGAATACGTTACAGACAACGAGCATAAAAACACTTCATTGCAAGTCAAAGTTCTGCCTTCAAACTATCACTGAGATGAAAGTAAACTAGTATCAACAGTAGAATGACTTCTGATTCAACAGTAAGAAGTACACATAGTGAAAATAGAGAAGTGGATCATATATCATATCACATCACAGTAGATGTGTCACAAACTACCTGGGAGTATTTTCTCCCTCCTCTTCACTCTCCTGTGAGGCTGCATCTGTTCCAGCAGCTCGTCTCCGATGATCTGAGAGATGATGCTCTCTGAGGACACAAACAGAGAAGATCAACTCTTCATCTCCATCTTCATCCAGGTGATGACCTCCATCTCATTCAGCCTGTCTACAGACGCCTGCTCAGGAACCAACACGTCTTCCTTCACACCACATGTTAAATCCTCTGTTGTTGTTTTCTAACACTCACTGTCTCTCCCGAAGCAGCCCACTTCCTCGTCCTGCAGCCGGAGGATGTGCTGCAGCCAATCGGCTTTGTAGAAGTCGGAGAAACCGCTCAGTCCACAAATCAGGACTGTGGACGGAGAGAAGCGCAACTCAAGTCAGTCGACACACTCCGAGACGTTCAGCAACACCTTCACTCACCTGCTGGATCCTTTTAGAGATATTTATAAAAGCTGTTTAGCTTCTGATTCAACCTTTTCTACGTTTTTACGATTGTTTGACATTTTACAGACAAACCATTAAAGGAGCAGTGTGTAGGCTTGAGTGATATCTAGTGGTGAAGTTACACTTTACAACCAACTGAACACTCCTTCGCTCACTCCTCCCTTCAGTGTGTACAGAACTACGGTGCCTTCAGGTAACATGAAATAACGCAAAAAGTCTCTCTCTACAGCCAGTGTTTGGTTTGTCCCTTCTGGGCTACAGTAGAAACATGGTGGCGGACTCCGCCTCCTGCTCCCTATGAAGATATGAAGGACTTATAGTAAGCTCACGAAAACACAACAATTGTTAGTTTCAGGTGATTAATTATTCACTAATGAAAGCAACGTTATGAATATTATATTTCTGCTGATAAACAATAAATAATACACACTGTACCTTTAATTAAAAGTATAATTGGATGATTAATCAGAATAATTATTGGTTGCAGCCTTAACAACAGTTTAATGAAGTGAGACTTGGCTATCAGATTATCCAAAGATCTTTATGAGTTTAAGGACTTCCAAAATCTGTTTTGAAAGCATGACGATTGCCAGAATTGGAGATACAAGTTTCTTAACTGACGAGCATAATATGCAAAACATATGCAGTTTGAAATCAGTACAAAATGTTTAGGAACACGTGTTGAAATACAAACTACAAAGAAAGAGAAGGAGAATAGTCCGAGGAGAGAGAGGTGATAGAGACCCACTGTTTTCCATGAAGATGTCCACCGTCTGTTCGGTCAGACCATCCCTCATGATGTCCTGGTTGGTTTTCATCATGTTGGAGCAGAAGATCTTCTGGTAGTTGCTTTCGGTCATGTTGGCTCGGGACGCTCGAGTGTCGCCCTTCAGCAGGTTGGTGCAGCCTCTCTGAGAAACACAAAGAGGTCAGCGTCTCAGAAAGTTGGAGGAGGCGAGGTCGTAAAGAGGGCGATCGATCATCAAGAACATCGACACCACTCTTGTTAGCTTAGCTTAGCATCAAGACCGGAAGCAGGAGGAAACCTCCAAACATCAGAGATACATCTACCAGCAACTGTGTATGCAGATAAAACCAGACAGCAACCTCCGGTTCTGAAGAGTGAAACTGAAGCTTCAAGTGTTAAAGCTGCATTCTCTATAGTGTCCACCAGGGGGCGACTCCTCTGGTTGTATAGAAGTCTATGAGAAAATGACTCTACTTCTCTCTTGATTTATTACCTCAGTAAACATTGTAAACATGAGTTTATGGTCTCAAAGTTGTTTCCCTTTAATTCCAGTCTTTATGCTAAGCTAATCTGATCGCCTCCAGCTACAAACTAAATGCATAAGACTGAATCAAATGAAGGCTTTAAGTGTTTTAATTCATGCCTCATATCTTCATGCCTCATATCTTCATGCCTCATATCTGGAGTGTCTGAGACATTGAAGAAGGACTGTAGATATCGTACACTAATATCAATATTATTACCAACTGGTCAAAGTGGAGTGAACCGTCTCACCATTCTTCCGATCATGAAGTAGAGCAGCTGGTGGGACAGCGAGTAGTGTGGACAGCCGAAGCGGGTCATGGTGTCCCGGCAGGGTTTGGTGACGATGCAGGGCGTCCCGTTTATCTTCCTGCTCAGGACAGAAGACGACGCGTCAGTTCCCTCTCACTGAAACATCATTCTTCTTTTAGTTTCTTTGTTTGAGACTCAAATTATAATTTAAAGCAGAATAAAAAACAACAGCAGCAAATCCTCACTTTGGACGAGCTGGAGGAAAACATGTTGCTCATTTTCACTGCATAAATGTAGTTTTGTTAGTATTTAGTTATTTTAAATAACTAAATCATTAAATTTAGATTAAAAATAACGTTGAAGATAACATTTATTTTTACAATCTACACTTGGAATGATGAAGGTAGTACAAAATATTTAATCTTTAATTCATTACTTAAGATTTTATTAAACGCTGTTAACGAATACGATTTTAGGAAGATAATGAGAATAAATATGAAACTAAATTTGAAACCCAAATTTATCTGGTTTCAAATCAAACACCATAACTAAGATTGTTAACAAGATATTTAGTCGTCTGATCTGTAGAGGAAACAATAAAGTGCATCTTTGGTTATTGACTCTTTCAGCAGATGAATCATAAACAGTTTCTGATTGTTTTGTGTGACACTCGAACAAATCGCTCCTAAATTTAAACCATTGACTGGACTGAAAACAAATAAAACGATATTAAAACTATTTTTTTGAGAGGTTTTGATTGCTTTTTCTTTCATTGGTTATTTGTTTGGTTTACTTATTTTAGTTGTTTAGTATATTTAGTTGTTTTGTTTGTTTGATTTCTTTGTTCTTTTGTATGCGTGCTTGTTTTTTTTAAATCAATAAATCATAAGAAACACAGAAATTTTGCACAGACAATGAACTCCTTTGCCTTCATTGACCACAAACTCGTTGTGCCTCAAGTTTGATTTTTTTCGGATAAATGGCCACTACAGACAGACAGACTTTGACTGTGTCACACGGGTCATGAACCTCTGTCTGGGTCACCTCCCTCCATCTCTCTGAGATTTCTGGTGGTGAAATGAAGTCGTGTGTGCGTGTGTGTGTGCGTGCGTGCGTGCGTGCGTGTGTGTGTGTGTGTGTGTGTGTGTGTGTGTCCTTCTCTGTGTTGACATGTGATATCGTACCAGGTTCCCAGCAGCAGCGTCAGACATTTGTCACTGAGCTGCTCGTCGTAGCACTCGGTGGTCATGGTGGAGGGATACACCAGGCTGCGATCCGTGGAGCTCCACTCCTGAGGAACCAACCAGAAGCTCCACGACAGCAGGGGCTCGAACTCTGAGTGAGGACGGGAGTAGTCATTAGGAGTTCATCTGATTCCATAAAATACAGTCATTGCAGGAAGAAGTATTCAGATCCTTTACTGCAGTCAAAGTACTAATACCACACTGTGAAAATACCCCACTACAGGTACAAAAACATAAGTAAAAGTATGTCACGTAGTTAGTTAAAGGTGTTGTACTTGTAGAGTTCTGATCATTCGGTTGCATTAAAGGGTTTGTTTACTGTTCCGACTTTACACCACAGGGCCTCTGGGTAATGAAGTCTTTCCCCCCCTCACCTCTGTAGTATTTGGGGTCGTTCTGCTGCAGCGCGGCGACGGCCTTGTTGAAGCTTTGGTCCAGACGTCTGACCAGAGCGACGGCGGTGGTTCTCTGAGCCCAGCTGACCGGGTCGCTGTGAGGCCACGTCCGAACAGCCTCCTTCAGCTCAGCTGGGACGCAAAAAAATAACATCAGAATCAGAGGAAACTCATTCGTTACACAAACAAAGTTAATTTGTGTGAGAGGTTCCCCAGAGGATGAACCCTACTTTTCCTCTTGCACCACCATGAGCTCCATGGTTGAGGTTTAGACTGAAATATCTCTACAACTATGAGATGGATTGACTGGAAACTTTGTGAAAAAAATCATGATCCTCAGAGGTTGACTCTTGGTGTCTTTGGTGATCCTCTGACTTTTCATCTAGCACCACCATGAGGTTCAAGATTGTGGTTTAGAGTGAAATTTCTCTCCAACCATGAGATGGATTGACATGGACATTTTGTTCGGACATTCATGTTCCCCAGAGGATGAATCCTGTTGACTTTGGTAATCCTCTGACTTTTCCTCTATGTTAAAATAATAACAATAATAATACACATTTTTGTAATAGCAGCATTCGGAGTAAACTAATAGAAAAAGCATTCAGTGTCCCACTAAACCTTAAAAACTAAAATAAGGGACTGTCTGTTTGGTTTGAGCTTCTTTAACTTTAAGTAATTCCCCTTTAAAACGTCCCATAATAATCAGGGTCGATCCACTTCACCAGTGACTAGTTGTATTAGTAGTAGTAGTGAACCACTTTATCTGAACCCCTGACAAAAACAAACTGCAGATATTTTCCAGATGTTTCCTGCAGCCGAGAGGAGAAAGTCTCCTTCTGCAGCCTGCAGCCCGGGACGTGTTTACGTACCCTGCAGCATGAGGAACCCGACCACCCCGTCCAGGTTGATGTGCTCGTGTTGCCGCTCCAGGAAGGATGCTCCCCGTGTGAGGCTGCTCAGGATGTCATCGATCACCTCCGCCCGCGACCCGGACAACACTGCGGCAAACAGAGCCAGCGCTGCGGCCCGCATGATCTCGCTCGGATTGTCCGCTGTGTTTGGAGGTTTGAAGGTGTCCGGGACAGAAAACAAGGAGAGAGGAGGACAAGCTGTGTCTCCTCTAACAACGGGGAGGAGGGGGGAGGCGGAGGGGGTGGGGGTCACATGACGTCACAGAGGCTGTCATTACGAAATCTAAACTTTAAAGTTATTTATCCTTTTATTTCTGGTTCACTTCATCTTATTTATGCTCCACTTCCTCAAAGTTTTTAAAACGGATAAAATGATTGCATTGTTCTAGGAGAACAACATATTATTTATTCAATGTTTCATTCCATGTTCTGTTGAAGAATAAGCTCAGATAATGTGTTAGATAGACAGAGAGAGAGAGAGAGAGAGAGAGAGAGAGAGAGAGAGAGAGAGA
>NW_022282455.1:0-7535 GCF_004355925.1 Anarrhichthys ocellatus
TTAAAGCTGCTGTTATAGATATAAAAGTTTATTAAAGCTGCTGTTATAGATATAAAAGTTTAGTAAAGCTGCTGTTATGGATATAAAAGTTTAGTAAAGCTGCTGTTACGGATATAAAAGTTTATTAAAGCTGCTGATATGAAAGTTTATTAAAGCTGCTGTTATAGATATAAAAGTTTAGTAAAGCTGCTGTTATGGATATAAAAGTTTATTAAAGCTGCTGTTATGGATATAAAGTTGTGTGAAAAAGTGTTTGCCCCCTTCCTGATTTCTTATTTTTTTGCATGTTTGTCACACTTAAATGTTTCTGATCATCAAACAAATTTAAATATTAGACAAAGATAACACAAGTAAACACAAAATGTAGTTTTTAAATGAAGGTTTTTATTATTAAGGGGGAAAAAAATCCAAACCTACATGGCCCTGTGTGAAAAAGTGATTGCCCCCCCCCTGTTAAAACATAAATTAACTGTGGTTTATCACATCTTTGGAAAGCTGAGTTCAATTTCTCTAGCCACACCCAGGCCTGATTACTGCCACACCTGTTCTCAATCAAGAAATCACTTAAATAGGACCTGCCTGACAAAGTGAGTTAGACCAAAAGATCCTCAAAAGCTAGACATCATGCTGCGATCCAAAGAAATTCAGGAACAAATGAGAAACAAAGTAATTGAGATCTATCAGTCTGGAAAAGGTTACAAAGCCATTTCTAAAGCTTTGGGACTCCAGTGAACCACAGTGAGAGCCATTATCCACAAATGGCGAAAACATGGAACAGTGGTGAACCTTCCCAGGAGTGGCCGGCCGACCAAAATTACCCCAAGAGCGCAGCGACGACTCATCCAAGAGGTCACAAAAGACCCCAGAACAACATCCAAAGAACTGCAGGCCTCACTTGCCTCAATTAAGGTCAGTGTTCATGACTCCACCATAAGAAAGAGACTGGGCAAAAATGGCCTGCATGGCAGAGTTCCAAGACCAAAACCACTGCTGAGCAAAAAGAACATAAAGGCTCGTCTCAGTTTTGCCAGAAAACATCTTGATGATCCCCAAGACTTTTGGGAAAATACTCTGTGGACTGACGAGACAAAAGTTGAACTTTTTGGAAGGTGTATGTCCCATTACATCTGGCGTAAAAGTAACACGGCATTTCAGAAAAGGAACATCATACCAACAGTAAAATATGGTGGTGGTAGTGTGATGGTCTGGGGCTGTTTTGCTGCTTCAGGACCTGGAAGACTTGCTGTGGTAAATGGAACCATGAATTCTGCTGTCTACCAAAAAATCCTGAAGGAGAATGTCCGGCCATCTGTTCGTGACCTCAAGCTGAAGCGCACTTGGGTTCTGCAGCAGGACAATGATCCAAAACACACCAGCAAGTCCACCTCTGAATGGCTTAAGAAAAACAAAATGAAGACTTTGGAGTGGCCTAGTCAAAGTCCCGACCTGAATCCGATTGAGATGCTGTGGCATGACCTTAAAAAGGCGGTTCATGCTCGAAAACCCTCCAATGTGGCTGAATTACAACAATTCTGCAAAGATGAGTGGGCCAAAATTCCTCTACAGCGCTGTAAAAGACTCATTGCCAGTTATCGCAAACGCTTGATTGCAGTTGTTGCTGCTAAGGGTGGCCCAACCAGTTATTAGGTTTAGGGGGCAATCACTTTTTCACACAGGGCCATGTAGGTTTGGATTTTTTTCCCCCTTAATAATAAAAACCTTCATTTAAAAACTGCATTTTGTGTTTACTTGTGTTATCTTTGTCTAATATTTAAATTTGTTTGATGATCTGAAACATTTAAGTGTGACAAACATGCAAAAAAATAAGAAATCAGGAAGGGGGCAAACACTTTTTCACACAACTGTAAATGTAAATGACGTGTGTTTCAGCTGGTGATGGAGTACTGCCTCGGCTCGGCCTCAGACCTCCTGGAAGGTCAGTTTGTCTCTTCATCAGATATTAAAACATGATTTATTCATCTGTTTGTTTTGTCTCTGACTCTCCGTGTTCTTCTCGTCCTCCCAGTCCACAAAAAGCCGCTCCAGGAGATGGAAATAGCTGCTATTACCCATGGTGCACTGCAGGGATTAGCATATCTTCACTCTCACAACATGATCCACCGGTAAACACACTGTTTGCTCCTCACATGGCTGGAATACGTTTATTGGCTACAATGTGTCACATGCTCCATTTTAACATCCATCAATTGTGTTCTGATTAATATTTGAATATTTCTAAGAACATTTTTCACTTCTGAACACCCATAATCCTGTCAACCCCTCCACAATAAACACATTATACACAAACTATTAGTAAATACAAATAGACAAGTTCAAACATAAATAAATATAAACAACATAAACATTTTGTAATAACCACGTAAATATAAAAATAAGATAAAATAGATGAGCTTAAACAATGTAGGTGAGGCTCTTATTTTGAAACCTTAGCATTAACGACTACAAAACAAAGCGATTAGCGGCCTCTTCAACACACTCTGATGTGTGGTGATGATTCACTCTGTTCTACTGTTTAACAGCGGTATATATTAACATTTAAGGATGCTACATGTAGCATCCGATGGCGCTAACGTGTGGTTTTGGGTTTTTTAGGGACGTGAAAGCAGGAAACATCCTGCTGACGGAGCCCGGTCAGGTCAAACTGGGGGACTTTGGTTCTGCCTCCATCGTGGCTCCGGCCAACTCCTTCGTGGGGACTCCGTACTGGTGAGACTGGAACTGCATTTACTCAATGAGCATGTTGGAACGGGAAGACGTCTTTAAATCCCAACTTTAGGATTTTATTGTGAAAGTTTCTAAAACTAATCAGGTGTCACATGTCTGAGGCTGTAAAGGGTCAAAGTTCACATGGACTCTGTTCTTCCATGTGTTTGTGTCTACGTGTGTAACAGAGAACTGGTCAGAGAATCAATAATCAATAACGGGAATAAATGTAAATAAAGGTTTGTGTTCAACATGTTAACACAGAAACAAACAAACCTTTAACGTTAACAGATGTAAATATCAACCTTCTGACAGGAATGAAGAGTTCAAGTGAACTTAAATTGAGTTGAACTTTAATTAAATGAGTCGACTCATTAGAACAACAACAAACCCTCCAAAATAAAAGCCTTCTCCCCTAAACATACTTTTCCTCTGAAGCCTTATTTATGTTTTTATATCGCATGAATATGAATTAAAAAAGGTTTTTAACAGAATCCCAGAGTTTGAACTTTTCAACCTGGAAACTGTTCTTGTGTCTCAGCGACGAATGAGAAAAGTTTGTATTTGTTCATTACAGGCTGTGATGTCATCCCTCAGTTTCACTAAAAGATCTTCAGATCATTATTATGATTAATAGTTACTACATTATACCCGGCGAGCAGCTGTTTTCATGCTGAATGAGGCTTAAAGTGATTCTTTGAGGAGAAACACATCTGTGAATGAGGTCGACTCAGCGGGTCGTCCTCTCAGACCGTGTTTGGTGATATAACAGCGTAATAAGTGGTATTTATTTATTTCAGTGCTTTAAGTGATTTAATTTAAGTTGAACTAAATGATTGATTTGTTTTCTTATTTCCGTTGATGTCCATGTAAAGTTATAACATTCACAGACGTTTTCATCTGTCGTGATGTTTCTGACGATGGCCTCCAGCAGACAAAGAGAAACCGTTGGTCTGCAGATGAAGGCTCACCGTGAGGCTCTTGTGTTTTCTTCAGGATGGCTCCGGAGGTGATCTTGGCGATGGACGAGGGCCAGTATGACGGGAAGGTGGACGTCTGGTCGCTGGGCATCACCTCCATAGAGCTGGGTAATAATAACTGTGGTCCTATAAAGACCAGCTGATGAATCCACACGTTGGTTCTTTAATGCTTGGCTCTCTGCTTGTTCCACAGCGGAGAGGAAGCCCCCTCTGTTCAACATGAATGCTATGAGTGCCTTATATCACATCGCTCAGAATGAAAGCCCCATCCTTCAGTCCAACCACTGGTGAGAACGTCTGCTCAGTTTGATCTTAACTCAAGAGTCAGTCTCATTGTAAGGCTGCCTCCTCACTCCTACCTTTCTGTTTTCAAGCACATTTCTTTTGCTGCGTTTACATCCAGTTTAAAACCATTAAAATGGAGCTGAAAGGAGATTCAACGGATCCTAAAACTCACAGATCAGAGTGACGGATCAGAGTCACGGATCAGAGTCATTGGTAGTTTTAATGATGTATAATAATCTGCTTAGTTTGCAGTATTTTCATTCTTTCCTTCCTCTTTTCCTGTTGTTATTATTGTTATTATTATTATTAAATGACATAAAGGTTTTTAGGGGAGTTTTTCCTGTGAGGGTCTCGGGACTAAATCCAGAGCAGAATAGTTTTGATCATTTGAAAGTTCAAGTTTTGGTCTTAAAATAGAACAAAGTGTTCAAAGTAGTTTAATATAATTTTGACTCAGTTCTGGAATTGTTTTGACTAAATTATTTATTATCTTTCATTTATATTTTGATATTTGAGGTCTTATATTTTACAGTTTAAAATCGTATTTTATTTTTCGTATTCTTCAAAGTTCAAGACCAGAACGTGAACTTTGTGGTTGAATCGTTTTTTAAATAATCAGAACTGTCGTCTGGCTCCAGAAGGACGTCGCGTGTCTACATGCTGTAAAGCCTTCGGAGGCACGTTTGTGATTTTGGGCTTTAGAAATGAGATGGAATGAATAATCCTATTGTTCTCTGCAGGTCTGATTCCTTCCGCAACTTCGTGGACTCCTGCCTGCAGAAGATTCCCCAAGACCGGCCTACCTCTGACGTGCTGCTGAATGTGAGAACCAACCCAGCTTCATCTCACCAGATGTAAACCCTTCGTCTTCATCGCTCATGTTGCCGTCTCCTTCCCTCCTTCCTTCCCTCCTTCCTCCCCTCCTTCCTCCTCTGCAGCATCGCTTCCTTTGCCGCGAGCGTCCTCTGACGGTCATCATGGACCTGATCGCTCGCACCAAAGACGCAGTGAGAGAGCTCGACAACCTGCAGTACCGCAAGATGAAGAAGATCCTCTTCCAGGAGACGCAGCAGAACGGGCCCGTGTCCGAGGGAGGGGACGATGAGGAGGTGAGGAAGAGGGGAAGTCCTAGTGTGGACTGGGAGGAAGGGAGGAGGAAAGAGGAGATGTGGGGACTGAGGAGGAAAGAGCACAAAGAGAGGAAGTATAAAATAGAGACGCATGAGTCATCAGAGATTCAAATAGACACAAATACACCTATACATTTTGAATTTTCCTCTGCGTTTAGAAAATATCAGCTTTGCTGCTCTCTGGTCTGTTGTCACATGACTGTTGGTCTCAGATGAATCAATCATGACGTCATAGTTTCACACTTTAATGTTTCTACACACTCTGGTTAAAGTGAACTCTTTATTAGAGGAGACATTTATAATGAGAACATGAAGAATAAAATGTTTTTGATGAAATATAAATTTTAAGCTTCTGTTCGGTTGCTTTTTCTGACGGAACCGTTCATCACACATGATGTGTTCAAGGACCGTCTGAAAGATGAAAATCTGACAATAATGAGCTTCTGGTTGTGATGAACGATGTAGTTTTGGTTATTGTTTAAATAAAACATGCTTTTCTATCTCGCCGGTGGGCTTTGGGGTTCAGAGGGCTAATAAATGTCTCTCTGCAGCTGAATCCAGTATGTGTGTCTTTGTGTCTTTGTGTCAGGAGGTGGAGACGTACCTTCTGCGGACGGGAACAGTCAACAGCATGGAGAGCTCCCAGTCGGTGCCCAGTATGTCCATCTCGGCCAGTTCCCACAGCAGCTCGGTCAACAGTCTGGCCGACGCCTCCGACGACAGCAGCAACGAGATGGCCATGATGCAGGAGGGCGAGCACACCGTCACCTCCAACAGCTCCATCATCCACCGACCCACGGTACACAAACACACCTCCAACAGCTCCATCATCCACCGACCCACGATACACAAACACACCTCCAACAGCTCCATCATCCACCGACCCACGATACACAAACACACCTCCAACAGCTCCATCATCCACCGACCCACGGTACACAAACAGCCTGAACTCCTCATCGCCTGTAGGAACATCAGAGCTTTAGTAGCCATTGAAACTTGAGTTGTCTTCGAAAAAGAGGTTCAACGGATCATAAATCACGGATCAGATCAGTACAAATACTAACAATATAGATGTTTATATATAATGAATATAACTTTTAGAGATCACTGATCCCTACCACCACCTCCTCCTCTTCCTCAGGGTCAGGATAACATCTATGATGACCCCTACCAGCCAGAGATGGACCAACCTCAGGCTCCCTCAGCTGGACGGCGTCGAGCTTATTACCGCAACCGGGACCACTTTGCCACCATCCGAACCGCCTCCTTGGTAAGTCTTCCTCCTCCTCCTCCTCTTCCTCCTCCTCCTCGAGGTGTTTGTTGATGTTCTGGTAAAAATGAATCCAGATTCTCATCTGTGAATGTGAATCAGTCAAAGTTAAAGTGACTTTATTCTCGTATTTTATTGCCGTAGTTCCATGTGAAGAAAGAGACTCTACGGTCTGAATGTGATTTATATTTTATTTAAGTTTGTTCAGCAGCAGAAGTCTCAAAGTGTTCAATTAACACTGCTTAACATCTGTTCACAAGCATCTGCATATGACAGTCGGGTCCCATCAGGTTTTAGATGAACTCCCAGCATCAAGCGCCCGTGTTTTAACCCCCCCGTTCCTCCCCCCTCTTCACAGGTCACCCGTCAGATCCAGGAGCATGAGCAGGGCTCGGCTCTGCGGGAGCAGATGTCCGGGTACAAGCGCATGAGGCGGCAGCACCAGAAGCAGCTGATGGGGCTGGAGAACAAGCTGAAGGCGGAGATGGACGAGCACCAGCTGAAGCTGGACAAAGAGCTGGAGAACCAGAGGAACAGCTTCTCCACCGAGGCCGACAAGCTGTCCAAGAAGCACCAGGCCATCCTGGAGAAAGAGGTGACGCTAAAGAGACCGTTGCTAATTTATTAACGTATTATATTCATCTCTGATATCTGTTTCATATTCATGTGAAAACATCTCCTTCAAACTACTGGATTTATTCAAGTTTATCACCAAAACTACATTTTACAGATGACATGTGAACACATCATGATAACGTTATAATGTACCTTCAGCCAGTACTCAAGTTCACTGAGCAGAGCCTGAAGGCATCATCATGTAACTGAAGTGAACCTCTGTTGGTTAGCCGTTAGCGGTGCTGCTAACGTTACTAGCTCTCCTCCTGTTGGTTAGCCGTTAGCGGTGCTGCTAACGTTACTAGCTCTCCTCCTGTTGGTTAGCCGTTAGCGGTGCTGCTAACGTTACTTGCTCTCCTCCTGTTGGTTAGCCATTAGTGGTGCTGCTAACGTTACTAGCTCTCCTGTTGCTTTAAACACTGATTGGTTGTTTACAATGAAACATGATCAGAGACTAGAAACACATGTTCTACTGAGTCAGTAAAACTTTATTTACACTGTGATGGTTAATGTTAAAACTTTATTTAC
>NW_022282456.1:0-336 GCF_004355925.1 Anarrhichthys ocellatus
ATATATTTATAGTTAAATATCTGAGAACAGTAACCGCTTAAAAAAAATATATATATATATATATATATATGTATATATACATATATACATATGTACATATACATATATACATATGTATATATACATATATACATATGTATATACACATATATATATATATACATATATATACACATATATACACATATACACATATATATATGTATATACACATATATATATATACATATATATACACATATACACATACACATATATATATATACATATATATATATACATATATATACATACATACATATACATACATACATATACATACATACACATATATAT
>NW_022282456.1:436-6652 GCF_004355925.1 Anarrhichthys ocellatus
ACATATATATATATATATATATATATATATATACATACATACATACACACATATATATATACACACACACACACACACTAGTACTGGACAAGTTAGTTATTATCGCGTTTCTTCAATTCTTCAATTCTTGTATCGCGCGTTAACGCAGTTTTATTTTTTATCATTAAGCAGACATTTTTGACACAAGAACCATCCGGCCGACCGGTGAACAGCTGTTTGTGTGGCGTCTCTTCCGTCTCTTCCTGTTTCCTTCACCTACATCCCCCTGGGTCCTAAGTCCCTCCATGTATAGCTTCTTATCACCCTCTATGTACCAACGTACATTTATATAAGCTAACGTTGCTAACAGCGCTCCTTTAAGTAAGAGTACTACTTCAGTATGTAAGTGTAAAGTACTAAAATACAGAAAAACGTCCCATGTTGTACTCTTATATATTATATTATTATTACTCATTCATTCATATAACAGCAGGGTTCACTGTTTACTGAGGTGGACATGTATTATCTCTTATTTTAACTTCATTTAAAATGTGATTTCAGGATTTAACTGAGGTTGATGGGTTGACATTCATATTATCATCATTTATATTATTTCATCTCTTATTTTACATTTTGTATGTGTTCAATATTATTAATCTCTGTTATGTTTGTTTTATTGTTTAAATTGTACAAAAATAAGTAAATTAAACTAAACTGAGGTTGATAGGTGACATTCTTATTATTATCATCATTTATATTATATTATCTCTAAACTTTTATTTTTTATAAACTTTATTTAACTAATTTGTGTATGTGTTTTAGGCTGAGACTTTCCAATAACACCATAATAACACCATAATACATATTATAATATATATATATATGTAATAGTGTCATAATATTCTAACAGGACACCGTGTACCCAAAGCTCACCCTTTTTGTCCATCAGCCACATGAACAGCAGCCACGGGACGAAGCCCACCGGGCCCCACAGAACCAGCACCGCAATGTCGGAGCTGCTGAAGCCGAACGCTTGGACCGCAGAGTTCTGGATGGGCCCCCAGAAGTTCCACACCATTCCCTGCATAAAGCCCAGCAGCGAGAAGAGGCTCAGAACCAGCCATCTTCTCCCGTACACCCGGCTGTGAACCGGACTGTCGGGCTCCGCGCGAGAGGGCACGAGAAGCGGCTCTCGTTCGGCCTCGGTGCTCGAACCCCCGGAGCCCATTTTAACGGTTAAAATCCGGGGGTGTTAACGGTGTTAGCGGTTTTAACGGCCCGTGTTAAACGCACGTTTTTACCGGGCTTTCAGTCGATCACACTAAATAACAAACAGACCGATACTAGCTTCTGTTATTGTCGCTTAAATGTACTTATGCGCATGCCCGAACGGAAATAGTTTATAGGGAAGAGGGAGGAAACTGTAGTCGCTCTCGCTGCCATTTTGGCTCGTCTGGTGCATTAGCTTGAGTTGGGCCGTTGTGGCATCCACAGAGCCGTAATGGAGTCGATTTCACACAAGTGAGGCGTTGGGTGAAGTAAGACGGAAGCGGGTCATGTGATGTTTGTTTACTTCCTGCCCGAACCTCAGCTGCGCGTGGAGTAAAAGGTGAGTTGTTTATGAAAGAGAGACTTCTCTTTTCCACGAAGCTAACGTTAGTATTCCTGGGATAGCTGCTAGCGTGACAGTGGAGGGTTAGCTCGTTTGTTAGTTAGCACACCGTTTATAAATAGAGCTGAAACTAATCTCCGGTGATGATAGTTTGACAATTAGAGAAGTTAACTTTGTCCTTTCCAAGTTGCCTTGTCACGCAAATGCTCCCTAAAGTTATGAAGCTACTCAAAACTAGCCACTTCAGTTTATTCTGTCACGTAAAGCGAGCTAGCTAGGTAGCTAGTTAGCTTGTTACTGACATTAAAGTGCTTCACAGTGAGGAGTTTATGGAAGCTCATTAACGGCTGCAAAAAAACAACAAATAAATAACAAAATGAATGAAATAAAAATAACTACAAAAAAAAGTCACTAAAAAAAAATAAAGTTAATAATTATTTATTTAACTTACAAAAAAAGAGAAATTATGAGATAAGTCGGTTTTATTCTTTCAACGCCAGAGCTGCTTCTTGCTTAAAATCTTCTCACAGGTGTGTTTGCTTCGTACAATCCCACATGAAGTAGTTCATGTGTTGTAAATCCACGTTTAAAGTAGTCTTCAATGTACTCACAATACATTTATGTGTCAAATGTACAGTAACCTATGAAGAGCTGCTTCTGTTTACACTCCGAGCATGAACGGAGGCGTTTAGACTCGCTGCATTATTCTCAGAAACAAATAACAACAAAACAACAACAAAATGTTCTGTGTAGAATCAAAAAGACAACGAGTGTCACTCAGAGATCTGACCATAAACTGTAGGTGTTACACCAAAAACACCAGAAACTAACCTCCACTATAGAGAGGAGGGAGTACAGTACATTACAGTACATTGCAGTCATTTAGCAGACACTTTTATCCAAAGCAATTACAATTCAGATTCTATCACATTCATACACCGTAGGCACAGCTATGGGAGCAATTTTGGGGGTTTTGCTGTCTTGCTCAAGGACACATCGACATGCGATTGAAGCGCGGCCCTGCTATCCAGTTAGCCACAGTCGCCCCAGGGATCATCTGTAAACTCGTATCTCTTATTCATAAAGTACTTTATTACCTTCATACAAACCCTGTAAAGAAAGAAGACAAGTATTACATGTTTTATAAAGAAACAAAGGTTGAACATCCTGTAAACTATTTGATTTGGCTGATACATATTTACTATAATGTAGATTTTTTAACACCTCCTGTTTCTGAAGCTTCTAAAAACAAATCGACTTTCTTTGTAAAGTCCTCAGACATGTCAACAGTGTTTTTATCAGTGAACTATCTGTGACAGTCACGTGAACTGATGAAGTATTTCGTTTTGTTGTTGTTCACCTTCGTCCTACAGGAGATAAGACGTGTCTTAACTAGAGTAATGTCTGGTAATGCCATCTTAAACACCAGTGTATCTATCAGCTAACCTTTGTCTGCGTCCTGTGTGATGAAACACACTCATCAGTGTTTTCTGCAGGTCATGGCGGACCCCGCCTCCACCAAACCCTTTGGCCCAAAGGAGACCCAGAGGATCCTCCGTCATCTGCAGACGCCCACAGTTTTCACCAACATGGCCGCCGGCTGGCCGGCTCTCCTCTGGACCGCTGAGCGTCTGTCTCACTGTCTGAGAGACAAAGTCCTCCGATTCAGACTGGGAAGAAAAGAGGAGAAGAACAGTAAGAACAGAGATTAATATATATGTTATATTACACATACATATTCCTTAAAATCTGTTTTCTAGTGTCCTAAAGTTGCCTACATTTGAAATGATTCACTCTTTAAGACATTAATCCAGAAAGAGTCTCCTATAAGCAATCAAACCATCTTCATCTCCGTCCAAAACGTCCTGAATCATTGATCAGTTTCAGTATATTTTAAGTTGATGAGCTCCTGATCGCTGTGTATCGATCCTGATTTTAAACGTCACAGAAGCGTCTGCTGTGCTCTTTTCTTTGCGTCCTCGTGGCTGTGAAAGAAACTCGGGTAACGAGTCCTCCTGTGATGGATCACGGAGAGTGTGTCCTCTGATAATTACATTTCTAAATCACGTTTTCTGACAGCGGGGCATCGCTCACGAGGGATTATAAATGCCATCAATCACCCGCAGACACACTTTGTTTACTAAAGACAAACAGGGAGTCGCTCTCTCATACAAGGGAGTGAAGTCAAATTTCATGCCTCTGCGATGACGCATCGTGCTGCGATTCTGCTTCATGAATTGTATATTTTGTATTTATTTTAAGAATATTGTTTCACACAAACTCTTTCTGGCTCTCTGCAGCCCCTCTGTTTGAAACCCAGTGTTCCTACGTGGAGGCCCGACTGGAGGACTTTCTCAGCTGGACCCGGGACCAGACCGGACCTCTTCATGTGGGGCCTTTCTGTGAATACCCAAACTCAGACTACTGGGCCTACGCCGACTACAAGTACATCGCAATGCTGTTTGAAGACCGGCCCTCCATGTTTGAGGTAACCGGCCTCCTGCGTTCATATGAACTGTGACGATGTCGGGTCCGTTATCTCACTGCACACAGTTATGCGTAGTTTAATCACGGAAACATTAAAGTCATGGCATCGTGTTTTAAATAAATGTGTCTGTGATAAAGAAAGCTTAACATCTGACGTCAAATCTGTTTATTTAAATAGCTCATTAAAAACAGCAGGAGTTGGGTTATGATCTCCCTCATTACAAATATTCATAGTTAAAGACATAAAGGCCAATAATGCTTAAATTAATACAATAAAAGAATAGAATGAAGCCACAGGCGGATTAATAAGCAGTGAGAGGACGTTAGGTTTAGAGAGGACTTGATGAAAGCTGTGAACTACGGAGGATAATCCAGAGAACCGCTTCTTAAGATCTTCTTTCTTCTTATTGTGATCGTGCTGCATGATAAATACATTTATATTAATTCAGCTTCCTCACAAACAGCATGAAAGCTCTGTAGCCCATAGAGGGTTATTTTCTTCATAGTGTGTGTGTGTGTATGTATGTATGTGTGTATATATATATATATATATATATATATATGTATATATATGTGTATATATATATATATATATATATATATATCTATCTATCTATCTATCTATCTATCTATCTATCTATCTATCTATCTATATCTCTCTATCTCTCTATCTCTCTATCTCTCTATCTCTCTATCTCTATCTCTATCTCTATCTCTATCTCTATCTCTATATATATATAAAAAAAAAAAAAATGTATTTCAGCATTTTTAGTTTCAGTGTTTACAGTGTACATCTTCTTTAAGATGACAATAAACCAGTTTCAGAGCTGCTTCCTTTAAAGTTTAATTATAAGAATATGTTTCAGCTTCTAATCGTCTTATCAACAAACTAAACATTAAATATTCTTATTTTAGTCTCTTTTTTTTGTCCAACGTTCTCGGTTATTTTCTTTGTTGTGACATTTTTCAGTTAAACCGTTGAGCTTTCTGCTCGTAAGGACTTTATATTCTCTGTTCTTGTCCTCTCGATGGGTGAAGACATTAAAGCTCCATCCTTTCTCCAAACACACTGCCACACACATTCATTTCTTTTCTTCTTTTATCTCGGCCATACATTGTTATTGGGGCAATTATTCCAGCTGACTTTGGTGCCTTAGAGACGGTGGGCAGGATGAATGGAGGCCGGGAGGAACCTCGATTGACCCGTCTGTCACTTACAGCTGTCTGCGTGTTCGGTAATGACCTCATTATTCCTGATAGCTGCACCTCTGTGATTGACAGCTCCTCCTCAGACACAAACACTGTCGCTGGAGACGTCTACTGGTTCAATGGGTCCTGTCAAAGCAGCATGTCGGACAAAGAACTGTTCAGTCACACGTTTCTTCCTTTTTTACATTATTTGGGGTCTATTATTTATGGAAGCCCATTTCTGACAGCAAAAAAAAATGAAAAGTTAGACTTCCTCATGGTCAGTTGAAATTATGAGTCATAATGACTTTCTATCTCATAATTTCTTTTTACTATGGGGATATTTTTATTATCAAGTCTAACTATTTATTTTTTTTTGCTGTGGTAAAGGTGCTTCCATAATGATCGTGTGTGTGTTGTGTTGTGTTTGTGTGTGCAGGAGGTGAAGTGGTCTGACTTTGGTTTTGAGGGCCGTGACGGGAGAGCGAGCACATTATGGGTCGGAACAGGAGGAGCCAACACGCCGTGTCACCTGGACTCATACGGCTTTAACCTGGTGCTGCAGGTACAAGGACGGTAAGCAGGAGCGTGTGTTTGAGGCTTCATATGCACTAAAGTGTTAATAATAACAATCACTTCAGTTATAGCACCTTTAAAAACAGTTTACAAAGTGCTTTGACACACAAAGCAAGAAAAACAAGACAATAACAACAATAACAGAAAGATCGGTGAGACAGTCGATAACAAACTGATAAACTGACGTTCACATCAACGTGGCAGGATGGTCAAAGCGGCTAGCTCGCTAGCTAACCAACTAGCTGACAGCTCGCTAGCTAGCTAGCTTTCTAATTCCACCATTTTCCTGTAGCCACTGTAGCATTAAAGAATGGTGGAATTGGCTAGCTAGCTGGCTAATTAGCTAGTTTTTTTAAATTCCCGCATGATTTTAT
>NW_022282456.1:6662-7546 GCF_004355925.1 Anarrhichthys ocellatus
ACATCCTGGTACTTCATCATCATCACATCATCACACAGAAAGTAATGTAAACAATAAAACATGCTAATCAGCTAAAAGAGCGGCGGTGTTGTGACCGATGTGGTACACCATTACAATCTGGTGCTCTTCCCCGTTTTGTTCAGCTGAACGTCGTTAGCTTTCTTCTTCATGTCGTCGTCTTCGTCGTCTTCGTCGTCATCGTCGTCGTCTTCCTCCCGGTGCTTCTTGTCCAGCTGATCGGGGTCGACGTAGGTGTAGAAGTACGCCATGACGGAGAAGATGATGAAGACGGCCAGCAGCAGGCCGGCGAACAGCAGGAACTCTTTCCACTGGGACAAAGAGGTGTACCGGTTAGAGTGGGCTGGACTGGTCTCTGATCAGGTGATCGATCAATACAAATACAGATTTATATGATTAATGTAGTTTTAAACCCCCCCCCCCCCCCAACTCTTCTTCTCTCTCTTATTTGAATACAGGAAACTGGGGACTCATGAACCAATCACAGGCCATGAAGAAATGGCTCCTCCCCCATCTTCCTGCCTTCAGCTGACATCATCATCACGCTCCTCCATCCGTCCGTCCACCAGCCTGATTCCTCCCCTCAGCCCTCCATCCCTTTATCCTTCATCTTTTCATTCTTTCAATCCTTCTTCCCCTCATCCCTTCATCTCTCACCCTTCTTCCCCTCTTCCCTTCATCTCTCACCCTTCTTCCTGTCATCCCTTCATCCCTTTATCCTTGATCACTCACCCTCCATCCCTTTATCCTTCATCCTTTCAATCCTTCTTCCCCTCATCCCTTCATCCCTCACCCTTCTTCCCCTCATCCCCTCATCCCTTCTTTCCTTCATTCCTCATCCTTCCTTTCATCCCTTCTTCCTCTCA
>NW_022282457.1:0-7545 GCF_004355925.1 Anarrhichthys ocellatus
CACTGCTACAGTTCTGGACCACATGTGGACTACAGACCAGAGAGGAGAGTTGCCCAAGACCCTGACTGACATGTACTCACACTTCCTGCTGGTCCAGACAAAGAGGAAGAAGCAGAAGTACCACGAGGGACATGAGACGAGTCCTCAGGAGCTGACAGAGGCTGACAAGGAAGTTCTTCTGAAGCTGGGGAGGCTGGCGTTTGAACATCTGGAGAAAGGAAACATCATGTTCTACCAAGAAGACCTGGAGAAGTGTGGTCTTGATGTCACGGAGGCCTCGGTGTTCTCAGGAGTTTGTACAGAGATCTTCAAAAGAGAGAGTGCGATCTTCGGGGAAACTGTCTACTGCTTTGTTCATCTCAGTGTTCAAGAGTTTCTGGCTGCAGTCTACATGTTCCACTGTTTCACAAACAGGAAGACAGAGGTACTGAAGGACTTCATGGGGAGGGATGATTACCCAACCCTGGAGGACTTCCTGAGGAGCGCCATGGAGAAATCCCTCAAAAGTAAAAATGGCCACCTGGACCTGTTTGTCCGCTTCCTTCATGGCCTCTCTCTGGAGTCCAACCAAAGACTCTTAGGAGGCCTATTGGGTCGGAGGGACAACAGTTCAGAAATCTTCCAGAGAGCCATCAACAACCTGAAGGAGATGAACAGTTATGAAATCTCTCCTGACAGAAGCATCAACATCTTCCACTGTCTGACGGAGATGAACGACCACTCGGTGCATCAGGAGATCCAAGAGTTCCTGAAGTCGGACAACCGATCGGAGAAGGAACTCTCAGAGATCCACTGCTCAGCTCTGGCCTACATGCTGCAGATGTCAGAGGAGGTTCTGGATGAGTTGGACCTGGAGAAGTTCAACACCTCATATGAGGGGCGACGGAGACTCATTCCAGCTGTGAGGAACTGCAGGAATGCTGTGTAAGTCCAGATGTGATTAACTTAATAAATCAGTTTAGATAAGTAGTTTAAATCTTCAAATATACAAACTATCACACCAATGCTTTTTACTGAAAAATAACATTTCTTTTTACAATCAACACTTGAAAAGATGAAGCCGATTGCAAATGACAAGATAATACAAAATGTAAACCGTACTTTGGTGTTTCATTTTCACTTGTTTACTTCTTTTTTACATAATGAAGCAAAAAACTGGCAACGAGGAAGATCTTGGGTACATAATAATGAGATTAAATATGACACCATTTTTAAATCATACCCTGTAAACCAAAAATCTATTATACTATTACTAAGCTTTTTACAAGATATTTAGTCAGTGCTGATCTAGACTCCTTGTCCCAGATACGGTGGGAAACCAAACGCTGTTGTGTTTATAACGTCATCTGGCGGTGGTCGGTGAACGTATTTAGTGTAGATACTGGGTTCATCTACAACCTGGCTGATGTCTGTTCATGAGAATGAATATTTGCCCCTCTGAAAGAAGTTCTATGTTTATACACCATGTAGTCTGAATAGAAACAAATTAAATTAAAGCTGCAAGCAGTAATGTACGGGCCCTCGCACCTTCCCGTGTCCCGCTGGCAGACGCGGGCGTGAATGTCTTTGACCATCGGACAACGCGTCCCGGAGCGTGAACTGTGACGCTGAAAATTACGTAGTGCAAATATTACACTACTTACTGTATCCACTATGTGGCGCTAGAGAACACGTGCAAACATACATAATGTTTTTCTACATCAAGTGCAGACCACAATCGGAAACAGTTTGTCACATAACGCTGTCTTCCTGTTGCCAGTAGGTGGCGCTATGACTTTGAGTGAAAATTGGCTTGTAGACATCCTCAGGCCATGACTGTTATCAAGTATGGCAAGTTTGGGACAGATTTGAGCAAGTCCAGTGGAGTTACATCAGCTTGTTGTTTAACGGCGAATCACGTACAATGGCCGCCACGGCTACGGCATTCCATCAAACGTAAAGCTTTGAGTAATTTTTACTAGCAAAGGTCTTTAGATTATACTGACCAAATTTGAAGTAGATCTGACAAAGTCAGAAAGGAGTTCGTTAAAGTATAGCAACTAGAAATCATGGGAAAATTCACACAAAAATCAAAATGGCCGACTTCCCGTTAATTTAACTTTTTTTTAAATCTTCATGTGATACATGTGCCTACCAAATTTCATACATGTAGGTCAAATGTAGCGCTGGGGCTGCATTTTTGAATATCTGTAGGGGGCGCTATCGAGGCAATTTGAAAGGGTCAAGCCAAAAAGCCATATGAAATATTTATTTCCATCACCTGTGACACCTGTGCAAAGTTCCAAGGCTTGTTGAGCATCCTAAGTCACAGAAAAATAAGCTTCATTTTTCATGGCAGATAACGCGTTGCCACGGCAACAGCATTTAACGACAACTCACAATATTCATGATGAAGCATCATCAACATCTTACGGCTTAGCTTACCAAATTTGAGACTGATCTGGGTAACTTCCTAATCGGAGTACATCAAAGTATAAAACTTGTCATTTCCTTTTGCCAGTAGGTGGCGCTATGACTTTGTGAAAATGTTGGCATGGAAATGTGCTCAGGCCTGGACCAGCATCATGCAGAACAAGTTTGGGGCAGATTGAATAAAGTACCTTGTAGTTACAACAACTTCCTCTTTCATGGCAAACGGCACGAAATGTGCGTGACATGGGCGCCACATAAAACAAAGGTCGTTCAATGTCAGTAGTAGGGTTGTCACGATACCAAAATTATGACTTCGATACGATACCTGCCATAAGTATCACGATACCCGATACTTACGATACCAGAATTCGATACAATACCACAAATACGATACGATACTGGTATATTTATCTATAACAGTAATAAATAAAACATCTGTACGGTTCCCTTTTTTTACCAGCTTGTTCCTGCCCAGCTTTTTGAACACTTAACAAATGGCATTCATATTAATGTTGAACCTCTTCCATCTTTTGAGCCTCTCTCATATTTCCTCTGCTGGCATCTGTCTGACTGTCTGTGGGAGTGGGTGGGTAAACAATGCTTCATTTACTTGCATAGTGAGTTTGATATTTTCATTTCATATTTTATCTTAATTCATGGAATAATTATTTTTCCTTAACTAAAAATAAAAATAATTGGCTCAAGATCCACCCTCAGGCTCCACCAGCATGTAGCCATTTTGCATCAATTGTGTTTCATATAGTACACTTTTGTGTGCATTGTGACCTCATGATCATATAGGCTTGTCGTCAAACTAGGCTAAGGCTACTCGTGTTAGCTGTATATGGGTGAGCATGGGGGTGTTCATGTTTATAATCACATTTGCTTTGAAAAGTTGGGGGTGTCTGTCTGAAAGGTGCTTTGCCATGTTTGACGTGTTGCCTCCCTTGGTCTGTGTGGCTTTGAAACACGTTTTGCAGACGGGTCTCTGTAGGTCAGTGGGCTTTCCTTCACTGTCTGCAATGTAGCCAAAGCACTTCCACATTTCACTTCTGCCATCTTTTTTCCAACAATCCGAGGACGGTCGGCAAAAGCTCCTGCACTTGATGCATGTCTCCCCAGCTATCACTGCTGTGAGTGAGCGCTGCCTGTTGCTGTGTGAGCGCTGGGAAGCCCCGCCCCCTTGCAGTCAATGGTGCAGGCAGCATGACAGGGAGCGGAGCAGTGAGTGCTCTCTGATCACGTGCTATTTTAATGATGTATCGATACTAAAAATACGCAAAATCGTATAGTTTTTAACGTATGGGTACCGCGGTACCTTTTTAGTATCGATCCTCCGTGCAACATCAGTCAGTAGACCATTTTAGGAACTTTTCATCATTAATGTCTTTAGATCATCGTGACCAAATTTGAAGTTGATCGTGTAAATTCTGTGGGAGGAGTTCGTTAAAGTACAATTCCTGAAAACGATGAAAAATGCCTAAAAATGCAAAGAAATGGGAGTATTACTGCATCGCCCCCTAGTGGTTGTATGGAATGAATGTTTGAGGGCATGTTACAGGACACAATGTGAACATATGCTACAGATTTTGTGATGATAGACCACATGGTTTTGAAGTTGTATATATTGCTGTAGAAGGTCACGCCCCTATGAAATTCATTGGTCCATATATTCTTAATGCAATAAGATATCAACAAGATGTTCATAACTTTTGATGATATATATCCAATAATGATTAAAAGGCAAATTTGGTACCAATCAGACCCAGGGTCAAGGAGAAGTGATTTTATTTTGTTTTTACAAAATTCAAAATGGTGGAACATTTTGGTAGGCGGAGCTCATTCAGTTGCTCATGTCCGTAAAATTTTAAGTCATTTGGACATAAGGGCTGTCGGGGCTTGCATTTCCAACTTCTAGGGGACCCATAAAATATCAAATTTTCCCGCAGTCCTGATATGCTCGCCAAATATGGGGAGGTTGGGGACATGATAAAGCCCCCAAAAAGGCGTTTCATTCGAGAGAAATAATAATAATAATAATAATTCCTACAGTTTCAATAGGGACCTCGTGGCCCGACGTTGTCGGTGCTCGGGCCCTAAATAGTGCATGGTGCATGTTTTAAAAGTTAGTCACTATTAATCGGATTTAACCAATACTTTTTTCAGCAGCATCTAATGTGTTCTTTTGTGCGTTTTAGTGTGTTTGTGTAAGTCAGTGGTTCTCAAACTTTTTCTGTCGCGCCCCACTTTGGAGGAAGAAAAATGTTCATGCCCCACCACCCCAACAAAATTGTAACAAAATGGTGCATGTTGAACTTTTATTGAAATAACATTTTGTGACTCCTCCATCTGTGCTTTTTCAAATAATAGAATAAAGAAAATTGTAATCACTTTCAAGTAAACCAGATTGCTCCATTAGACAAAAACAAACACAATGTGCATCACTTTGATAGAACAATGCAAATAAAGTTCAATCTGTGCAAAAAATAACTAATATTTGGCATAAAATAGCTTATTGTGGCTGCAAGTCACCTGTTTTGCACTGAATATCTTTTCAAGATAATAACAATAAAGTGCAACCTGTGAAAAACTAAACGAAACACGTTCAAATATTTGGCAATAAAGAGTTTTACACTGCATATCTTTTCAAAACAACAATGTGCAACCTGTGCAAAACTAAACTAAATTTTATTTTAAATATGAGCTTTAAAATGTAGCATTCTGGAGTACTCTGAGAAGAAAATTAAGTGATAAGACATTTACTTTAAGCAAAAAACGAGTGTATTATTCAGTTATTAATCACTAGTTCAGCTCTATTATTATTAACCTTTAAAAGTTTTAGTCATTAGTGATTTGTTTTCATTGAACCCTGTTACTGTACAGCTGTTAGAATTGTGGCCTATCTTCTATTTGCAATTAATATGCATTCAATCCAGTTCCATTATTTAAATGAAAATGATAATCTACTCTGGCTAAAGTAGCTTATCAAGAGTAAAATAATATCTGTGATTTAACAGCACGTAGGCCTGTTGGTCCACTGGCTGTGGTCATCACAGTGAACAGTGTGAACAGTGTGAACAGTGTGATGAGAGGACATGTGAGCCCTTGTTGCTGTCGTTCATCTCATGGAGCAGAGGCTACATGTAGCATAGCCTGCCTTACCAATGTATTTAAAACACTGTGACAGCAGGAAGCTGCACTCACGTCTGTTTAGACCTCCACCTTTATCCAGGCCCACCTCCACCTTTATCCAGGCCCAGCTCCACCTTTATCCAGGCCCAGCTCCACCTTTATCCAGGCCCAGCTCCACCTTTATCCAGGCCCACCTTTATCCAGGCCCAGCTCCACTCACATCTCAGCCCTGTGTCGAGCTGCGCTACAGACAGCCTCCTATGGACCTTCATAGTTAAGAAATGATGACACTTTGATGTAACTCAAATATTTTGTGAAATCAAGAACTTTTTATCAAATGGAATTGTGAACATATTTTGGATTTTGGATTTGGAATGTGTGAAAAGTTGGGTGTGATGACCTATACTGACATGTTGCCTGGTTTACTACAGCTGTATGAACCCAAAATAAACAGATTTTGCTGTAATTTCATTGCAATAACCAGATAACAACGATGCCGAAATAACAACATAATGATGTTGATTTGTAAAAAGTCTGAATTCATGCCTTGTTAGGTCTGGCAGCATTACGACAGGAAAACAACTTTTTAAATGCTTGTTTTCTGAATGGAGTTCAGTTTGATTCGTGCTAGGCTATGCTAATATTATAGCAGCAGCTATAGTCTGTGGATTATACACATACATTTATACACATTTCTGTCTGCTTTGAGGTAATGTAGAGCTCTTGGTGACAGACGATTTTTTCCTCCATTTCTTGTAATTAGTTACCGTAATATTAGTATATAATATATTGGTAATATTTCAACTTGAATACGAGAACTTATTTTGTCATTGTCATTAAATGCATGAAGTAAATATAAAGTGTCCTCTTTCATCGTTACATCTAACAAATATTTGTGCCATGACAGACTTCGTGACTGTGAACTTTCGGAGACTCACTGTGAAGTCATTGCCTCAGCTCTGAAGTCCAACCCGTCACATCTGAGAGAGCTGGACCTGAGTGAAAACAACAGCCTGAAGGATTCAGGAGTGGAGCTGCTGTCTGCTGGACTGGAGAGTCCACACTGTAGACTGGAGACTCTGAGGTCAGTTCACTGACTGTACATGGTCACATTTTTGTATATCTACAAATCCTTGACTGAGGTTTCCCCAAGCAGCAACCTCCAGTTCCGAAAAGTGAAGCCAAAGCTGAAGTGTCTTGAAGCTGCATTCAAATTCAATTCAAATTCAAAATTTGCTTTATTGGCATGAAAGTTCAGAAACAGTATTGCCAAAGCATCAAAAAACTGAAACATACAATAACATCAATACACAACAATATCAATATAACAATAATATTAATACAACATCTCATAAAGTGGTGTGAGACAGAGCCTCCATTGCTCCCACGTTACCTGTAGGCCACCGCAGCTCTCTGACACCGAAGCAAAGGGAGGAGCGAAGTGAGAGAGAGATCCACGGATAGATAGATCTCTCTCTCTCTCCGTCTCTCTCCCAATTCAACCCAAACTCAGATCTGCTCCATTGGCGTGAACGCCCAGGAACGGCATCGCCAAAGCGTCACCTGCTGTCCCTCAGGTTGTGGCATGTTAGTACATACTGGGCAGCAAGGTCTCCTCTCTCCTTCTCCTAGGAGGACTTTTCATTTTGAGATATCACTCCATTTTTTAAAATTTCAAATCACAGAGTCAAATTTGTTGAGGTAGATGTTCCAAAATTTATGGAATGTTTGGCATTTTAGGAGGAAGTGCATCTCCGTCTCAGCCTCACCGGTCCCACAGTGACCACATGTTCTGTTCTCTCTTGGTTGCCATGACTTTTTGTGTCGTCCTGGTTCAATCTCCAGTTTGTGGTCACTGAGCCTGTACTTGGTGAGGTTCTGTCTCTGCTTCATGTCTCTGACTGTAGAGAGGTACTCTGCCAATTCATAGTCTCTCTCTAGGGCCAGATCACATTCCAGTGTCCACCAGGGGGCGACTCCTCTGGTTGTATAGAAGTCTAT
>NW_022282458.1:0-7544 GCF_004355925.1 Anarrhichthys ocellatus
AGACAGAGGTAAAGGAAAACCTGGAAAAACAGCATTGTTGTCTCTTCATCTTTTCATCCAACATTTTTGTTTGGTGTTAAATGCGCATTAAAGTGTCACTGGGACGATTTGGCCTCGAGAATGTCCGTCTTATCAGGGTTGAAACCCGAAGGCTGAAACAAGCTAGAGGCGTGAAATTCTTCCCCACAACTGGATTTGATGTGCAGATCCCAAATCAATTTGATCTACAAAAAGCTTCTTTGACCATAAAAGTCTGTCATGATGGATTTTTGCTCGACTTTTTGGTGGTGCGATTGTGTTGACTGACTCCTGTGTGACATATATTCTTTACAGAGTAGAATAAAAGGTATTTCTCTCTCACCTGCATGTATGTCTCCAGGGCCACCCACATTGACCAGCTGCTGAGTTTCTTGCCCCCCTTCACATACGCCTCTGCTCGACCTTTTCGTTTTGCTGAAGTCATATTTGGATGAGCCTGCGTTGAACAAGATGAAATGATATGATCGTTAAACAATGTAATCCAAATGAAAAGCCAAACACTTTCTTCAACAAATAGTCGTCTTTTGAGACATTTATTGGTATAAAAACATGTCACAATACATATTAAGACCAGGCTCTTCTAGCTATTGGTCTCAGTTGTGTTATCAAACAAATAAAATGTATTTACTCCACCTTTGCCCTGTTGATCCCCAGCACCTCTTCATGCACATACACTGACCACAGGTTGCATGTGCACTCTGTGGTGTGTGATGGGAACTCCCAGCAGCCTCTTTGTTGGTTGTGTCCCATTTCATGAATGGGCCCCCACAGGCCTTTACTCCTAACATGGTCAACATTGACCAGCTCAGCTGCTGTGACCTTGTGTGTCATGATGGGATAACCGGAATGCATCCAACCTGGACAGAGAAAAACAAACAGCGTCATAGCAATGGATCTTTAGGGCTCCATATCTATGGTAATATACAGTACTACGTAAATATTGTAGTACTGTGTATTACTATTCTCATTATATGTTTCATTTCTGTAATGTTATTGACTATGCTGTCATTTTATCATGTTCATTCAGAACAAATGACATCTGTTGCACTTTTGTCCATCCTGGGAGGGGGATCCCTCCTCTGTTGCTCTCCCTGAGGTTTCCTCCTCTTTTCTTTCTCCTGTTAAGGCTTTTATGGGGGAAGTTTTTCCTTGCAGTACACATTGTAGAGCCCTCTTAGGCAAATTTTTGATTTGTGATATTGGGCTATACAAATGAATAGAATAGTAATATACAGTATATTGTATTGCATGGAAACAGAGCAAAGCACAAGACACAAGCCTCATATTAGCATGTGTTGTTACAAAACTCATCATTCAATTAGTAATTTTAAACAAGAAGAGTTGCAATTTTTGAACCAAAGACATTGCCATGATGCAGTATGCACCCAATGTCATCTAGTGTCCCTCAGAGTCCTGGTAATAAGATCCTGGACCAAGACAGAATACGTTTTTTCTTTATATTGTATTCATTTTTAAGCAGTTTTAAGAATTTTAGTAATGCAAACACCATACTTTTTTTTACAGCACATGCTGCAAAGCCATCCTTTGATTAAATATGTGAGTATGCGACAGCAAAACACACTTACCAGCCGAGATTTGCACATCTGCTACAATGCGTTCTTTGCGGGGAAATGTGGGTATGACAGCCAGCTCTGCGACGCCCCTCATGATGTCATTCCAAAGGGTCGCCAACTCATCAGGGCGATCCAGGCTCCGAACGACATCTGATGGCACAGTGAGGATGATGTTTTCAAACTCTAACTCGGCCCAAGGTGAGGGAGATGTGCGCAGCAATGTCCATTCAGCAGCCGTTGTCACGCCTGAAAAGAAGAAAGGGATGGATATATTTGAAAACAGAGAAATTAATTACTACACACAATTATTTTGTAAGTTTTTGGTTTGAGGTATGCTGTCATACATTTTAATGGACAACTGGTTAATTCAAAGTTAATTCACTTGAATTGTCCCAGCATAGAATTGAGTTTTATAAACTTAGTTCTGGAACAAAGACCATGCCCCGAACAAAGCTCATTTCCTCCGCACAAAGTATTTAAACACAAAGAACCTCTTCACTTCCTCTGTGACTCAGTTTTCACATGACGTGCAATTCCCGAGCAAAAAACAAAAAGCTCAACGGCTTACCTTGCAAGGTCTGGATCTGGGGCTCTTTCTCACTCCTTCTGACAACGACCCTTTCTAGAAAGATTATCTAACTTCTGAAGTCCCGGATATCCCACCTTCTCCCACCATCCTTTGCCGGCAGCAACCTCCTCGTTCCTCGCGGCTCCCGACATCTATCCTCGGAAATCTCCAAAGTTGTTGGTCCCTCGCCTTTCAACAGCCACAGGGGGAGATCCCGATGCTGACGCTCGAAAGACGGCCGAAACCACCGCGACCCTTCTCCACCATGCCGACGCTCCGACAGTCCCTATACATCCCACATTTCCAAGTGAACAGTCTCCCGACTGAAGAACGCACTCACCCAGCGCAATATCCCCTTCCATCAGTCCAACAGAAAAGCAAAACGCTACAAACTGTTCACAGACTCTAAGCACAACACCACTCTCGCTTGATGAGCCTCCAGAGCACTGCCGGATTCCCAGTGTCGCATCAGCCACTATGCTGAAGACGTCACATAACACAGCCAGAGAAGCCCAGCCATACACATCAGCCCTTCCAGAGGGTCGTATTGCACCCCCTCCAAACTTTCTCTGCCCAAGGGACATCTCACCTTGCAGTCTCGTTTACCCAGTCTTCACTACCATCCCACGCACATGCATCCCTTCATCCCAGCATCCTTCCCTTTTTCCTCGCTCCTCCCTTTCCTGCCCCAACTTCCTCGGCCAATTTTGCATCTTCCAACATGAGACCGGCTACCTCAGCTGCTCAGACCTCTCCAACAGCAGGAATCCTTGAAGGAGTCACTGGCCAATTCTCATCCCTCCGTCCTTCCACGATCTCTGAAATGTATCCCATAGTTTTAGCAGCTATTCTTTGGGGGCATGAGTGGTTCAAAAATACCTTCACTATCTACTCAGACAACAGCGCTGTCGTAGGCATCATTAACAAAGGGCGGTCACATTGTCTAGATATAATGCTATTCATGCGGAGACTAACCTTGGTTTCAGCACAGCACCAGTTCATCATCCAAGCCTCCCACATCCCAGGTCACAAAAACTCCATCGCTGATTCACTTTCCCGTTTCTCGTTCCAGAAATTCAAACAATTGGCAACAGACTCAGACCCTCTGCCGACTCCAGTCCCACCGTTTTCAGCCACAATCTTCAAGTGACCCCGCAACTGGAACACCTAATCTCCGCCTCTCAAAATGCCATCCTCAACAGCGTTGCCCCTCAAACACTCTCATCACACCTCACTGGATGGAATCGCTTCAAAGCTTTCCACGCCTCCCTCAGCCTTCCATTCTCATCACTCGACATCCATACCCTCAAGAACTTCATTACATTACTCCTTGTTTCTTCTTCCCTACACCCTTTCATCCTTAACCCTTCATTCCTCGACCCACATCCCTACATCCCTTCATTCCATGATCCCCATCCCTTACCCTACATCCCTTCATCCCACAACCCCTTTCCGTTTCTTAAATCTATCCCTCTCGTTCCATCATGCAATAAACCATTTGAAACCCATATCATTATTAGCATGGTCCTTGTTAGTGAATAGCCAATATACCTACACATCTGCCATCTACCCCATGAGGATTTACACATCAATAGAACAATACAAGTGTTTAACCCACCAAAGACTCACCGGATTTATAGTAAGGCGCAGGTACAGCCATATGCACTATGGCCTCTACCCCCTCCACCTTTGTTTTGGGTGGAACCATCAGGTAGATTAGTCCCCCCCCACAGGTTCCACACCTGCGTCATCTCTGAGGTTACAGGGAATCGCTCGTAAACACACGGCGCTCTCTTCAATTCTCCTCTGGACTTCAGGCAGTCTGTTTGACAGCCTATCTGGATCTGAGGAAGAATGTGTGTTACTGATTGTTAAAAGCTTACTAGTGTGTGCATGTGTTCCCAAGATTTCCTCTGGGTATTTCGCACACTGGACAGGGACAGGGGCATGCAAGGAGTGGGTTGGACCTCCATTGGGGGCACACCATTAACACCACCAACAAACTTAATATGTGTACAGCACCTTCCAATCTTTGTTGACAATCTCTGCTGGCATGGCAACGAAGGTCTTCATACCAGGTGAGAGGTAGACCCCTGTACTGATCCACTCCCCTCCTCCTAGCACGCACACACACACACACACACACACACACACACACACACACACGCTTATATTCAACAGGACTTGTGGTGCAGTGTGTGGTCAACACAATCATTGGGATACTACCTAATTATTGCAAGTCTGCTCATTCTGCATATAAGTTGTAACTTGTTGTAACAGTTCACATATTTGTCCACAACAACGAGGTCTCACCTTCTGTGTTGACATTAATCTTGATTCTGTGGTTGTAGACAACTGGCATCAAGGGGTTATCCTTGATGAGGTAGGGCAGCAGGGCATCAGGATCTGGGCAAACCTTATACACCTCTGTCCCCACACTAAGGATTAGGTGGTCTCTGGGACTCTTCGCAGGACAGCTGTCACACACCTGGAAAGAAAATTACCAAAGATGTTGTTGTAATAGATCTGGATGGATGTCAGCTTTGTACTGCTACACTGGATTTTTTCGAACTCACCTGAGGCATGCCGGACTTCATCACAATGTGAGTGAGGGTGGACACCACCTGTTTATAGGAGGGGCAGTCATGAGCCTTCATGTGCAAGTAGGTGGCGCAGTCCGTGCCCAGCCTATTGAGGTGCTCCTCCTCATGCTTGCTAAGCTCCACATCGTGAGATACATGACTGGCGAAGCGGTGCAGGAGGTGGCGGAAGTGGTAGGAGTCTTTGATGGCCTTGCTTGGCACGGGGGCCTTGTATAAACCTGCACTGATAGTTTTCCTCAACAAGCTCAAGCCCATTACGTTCAGGATCTTGTTCCCTGAAAGAAATTGCAGCAAACACAAACTCATTGGTGAAACTATTACGTTCAGGGTAGGAGTGGGTGGGTTAACAGAATGCTTAGATTTAAGTGTATGCAGGCTTGTTACATATAAAAAACAAAGTGGCCTATCATTGAAAAATATGTTCTCTTTGTGGACATCAAAACACCTCTTCTGTCTCTGGTAATTTTAAGTCTAGTCAATTAGACTCATGATGTTCTTAGCGTCTGCCAGACTTCCTCACCAGCTGTAATTCATATGATTAATTATCCTGCTTTGTGTGGCTGCTGTATATATACAGGACTTTAAACAAACCACTAGCAGCCATTTGAAGCAGCAGGTTACTCTTGCGTCTTGTGGTTGGTCTGCTGCTGTGCTTTTGACTTTTATGCTTTTGGCTTTAAAGTTCATATTATCTGGGCCTGGGCCTGAGCCAGCACTCAACAGCTTCTTTTCGATTGCCCAGTGCTTCAACCTTCCTGCTGCTCAGCACTTTGGCCTCTCTGCAAATGTACTCTTCTTCCATTAAACTATTACAATTATCCAGGCAGCACCTGCTCTCCTGCATTTGGCATCTTTCTTATGCAATGACTAACTCCAGTGGTCATTCAGCTGGTTGCCTCGGAATGGCACCAGTAGACTCTGGGGGACTGTCCCTACAAGTTCTGTAACTTTCCGAAACCAACAATCCTTCACTGCAGAGGTGAGAAACTAAGCTGAGTTTCAATTTCTCTAACTACTATTCGTGGTACTTTTTATGCGTACAACCAGATGCAATACCATGATTTGCCTTTATGGTGAAACTGTCTGAAAATGTGCACCATTATCCCCATAGTCAGAAAGTATCGCATTTCTCCCCTCTCTATGAAGACTGGCCAAGACTTTGGATGCAATCAGACAACATGACGTAAACTACTTCATAACACAACCCATAGTCATCGTGCTTGCCACCACTGCAGGCAACCAAACAGCGAACTTTCCTGTTTCTTGTTGGTGTACTCTCATACCTGGGAAATCTGTTAATTCATTTCGCCCAGGGTGTGACTGTGCCCAGTACCAGGCGTGTCCACCGATCAGCAGGCCTCCTCCCTCTGCCACAAAGTGTTGGATTTCCTCCATGTGATCATCGCTGTACGCTTTAGCCACAAATACGCTCAGGTCTCCTCTGAAGTTTGTCTGCTCACACTTCAACCCTGACTTGCTGAGAACATTGGGGGAGATATGTGGCGCGACACCAACGACGCCCTGCCGACCTTCATCCAGCCAATGGAGAGCATTTTTCCAAAATGGAGCCAGTGTCTGCGATAAAGGAAGTTATTACAAGAAAGGCAGATCAGCACACATCTCATTATGTAGCACACTAGAAACATTTAATATTTAACTAAATAAATAGAGTAAGAATAATTACTGTCACACTATTTACCTTGTATTATTGCCTACATTAACATATTTTTCTTATTTAACTTGTGAAGACAAACATTCTACATTAAATGAGTCTGATTTGAACTCTACCTCTCGTCCCAGAAGCCCTTCATGTGTGATCACAATGACTCGTCCGTTTCCATAGTAGCTTCCTGCCAGGAATGCTTGTCCACTGCTCGTGGTCCCGATGGGAAAGGCTAGCGGGCCGTGGACCAGAACCTCAGAGGCTATATTTCCACCTTGGAGGTCAAAGTCTGAAACCCCCTCGAGTAAGAACTGCAAGTCATCCTCAAAATCCTTTCCGAGCCTGTATTTGAAAGAGGAAGGAGAAAGATAGATGCCAACTATGTGGGTGAGTCTATTCATTAAGTGTGTCAATTGTCATCTTTTTTCATTCATATTCAAAACATATTAATGGGTTGATTTTGTGTCTATGAAAGTCAAATAAATAACAGTAGGAACAACCATATGCGATGCATTATATTTATTATTAGTCTACTGATTTTGATATTATGATCGTAAACTGGAGGGCCAAATATGTGGAGAGGTTTTCGGATTAGAAGTTGCAATAAATGAAAAGTACAGTATACACTTACACTACGGCCATCCAGGAGGACGGGATCTGTGGGTAGACAGGCAGGCACTCTGCCTCACCCCGATGGTCAGAGAAGTAGATCCCTGCCACACCAGAAACCTTATTCCCTTCAAACTGAAACAGTGTGTTCTCCTTAGGGTGTTTTTCAGCCCAGCTCCACGCCTCCCCTGCTATCAGCACTCCTCCTCCAGCTTTCAGAAAAGCCACCAGGTCCTTCACGTCTGCACCAACGCTGTAGGCGTCCGTCACGTACACACCAACCTCCCGGTTGTCACTAAAGGCCCCAACAACTGTGGCTTGGAAGCTGGATTTGCTGAGGTTATCAACGACTCCCTTGATGACTTTGTGGACCCCCACAGACAGGTTGTTAGATCCATCTCCTCTCAGCCAGGTCAGAGCGTTCTCTACCAGAGCAGGAAAGGCGGTCAGGTAGCCCTCATGACCCAGGACCACAATCCTCCCACGGC
>NW_022282459.1:0-72 GCF_004355925.1 Anarrhichthys ocellatus
CCTGGGGCGGCTGCTTTTCAATGATAAAGGTACTGAAGAGAAGGGGGGACAATGACAGGATGAGTTAGTCAA
>NW_022282459.1:82-7541 GCF_004355925.1 Anarrhichthys ocellatus
CACACACACACACACACACACACAGGAGCACAATAGATAATTGATGGATCAAAATATCTGGTCTTCCTAATGTCTTTGTAGATGGAGGATCCCAACCTGCTGGAGGAGTCATCGGCCCTGATGGAGGGCAGTGAGGGGGGCCGCGGGGCCCCGCTCAGACTGGGGTAAAGCACGACAACTGCATCATATTCTCCAACACACATTATCACGTTGTTTTGGCAAATAGTCATATGAATTGCACAAGACACGTTGCACGTGAATACATATTTTGGTGGACAGTAGAATGTCCTCAAATAAAGAAATTTGTCGTGTGCTCACACTAGGGCTGTCTCCATATCATATTTTCACTGCATAATTATCTGGGCCAAAAAGATTCACGATAACAGTATTGTTAGGATATCTACAGACAAAGTTGAATCTTTAACTCGTTTATTGTGCGTTTTGTCTCTTTTTTGGCAAATGAATAACACTCAAAATATGAGTGTGGCGAGACGGAGAGAGTCTGTAACTATAACTGTATATATAAAATGACATATATATATATATATTATATATACATAATCTAAGTTAGCTAGTTAGCAAGCCTGCTGACCAAAGATCAAATAATGTCAGATAATGAACATATTACTGTTTATACATCAGCCAACTAAACAACTATTAGTTTTCTTTGCCACACAAAAGGCTGACTATGTCCATACTGTGGTCCTTTTTCCTTTTGCGTTATCCACTCTGAGCGCTTGTCTGTGTGGTCTGTGCAGCTTTGTGGCCGGAGTGATCAGCAGGGAGAGGATCCCGACCTTTGAGAGGATGCTGTGGAGAGTGTGTCGCGGTAACGTCTTCCTAAGGAAGGCAGAGATCGAGGACCCTCTGGAGGACCCCGCCACGGTCAGCACACACAACATACATTCATAGAGATGAGTGAAGAGACAAGAAAAGTACAGAGAAGCATACAAAATGCCACTCATACGGTGTCATAATGTATATTTCTTTACTTACATTAGAAACAGACACCCGGCTCATCTGTGAGTTGTGTACATTTTCTCAAAACTTCTTCTCTTTCCAACAGGGAGACCAAGTCACCAAATCAGTGTTCATTATCTTCTTCCAAGGTGACCAGCTGAAGAACAGGGTGAAGAAGATCTGTGAGGGGTGAGTGTTACAGAGGAAGATATCTTCTTTTATCTTATCTTATCCAGATGCCACAGTTTATGGACAGAAGTCAATTTGGAAGGTTGGGTTAAGGCTCGTGTGGTTATGGTTAAGTTTAGCTATAATCATGAATTACATGATACATGTAGGCATAACCGTAAAAATGGAAATGCAAGTTAATGTTAAAGGGGAACACCACCTAGATAAAGAATTCCAATATGTTACTTCCATGGTCTAGGAATGTTTAATCAATAATGTGAACATGAGCTAGTCTCTCTCAAGGCCAGAAACCAGAGAAGTAAGTCAAATCAAGTATAAAGTGTACAATGAATGGGAGACCCACACAATGTCTGTTCTAATTCTATTGTAGTGCTGTCAGCTGTGAAACAGAAAAGGTAACATGTAGTCAGAGCATTCCCCTGGTGCTCAAGGACATCTCTCCCAATTCATAGTCTATGGAGCAGCTCCACACTTTATACTCGATGACATCACATAGTATTTCAGTTTTAGCTCTCTAGTTTTTGGATTTGGGAGAGTTGTTCATGTTTACTAATAATTGTGGACTGTCTTAGACCATAGGAATAACATGGATGGATTTAGAACTCTTTAGAGTTAAATGTTGTGAACACAAGGGGAAGATGGGCAGGACTGTGTCTGGCCACAGCTAACATTTAGTGGCCATTAGAATAATTGCAGCTCATAGTTGCTGCTGTGGTTTTGTCTTAATGACACAACACCATCCAGGATTGTCACATTGGCCTGGGCGTAGAGACTACACATTGATATCAGAAGGTCTGTGTGTTTACCAGGCTGAGAGGGTCTAGGAAAAAATATATTCTATTGGTTGCATTATGGGAAGTGTAGGATTCAGTGGTTTTGGAACTTGAGTCATATTAGGGAGTAAAACTCAATATTTTACCACCTCGGTTTCGACCTTTCTTTTTATGCCTCTGCGCCGGCGACAGCCACGGACGGAGGCATTATGCTTTCGGGTTGTCCGTTCATCCGCCATATTTTTGGTAGTCAGAGGTCAAGGTCACTGACCTCTCGTCCGTCCTATTTTTGGAACACAAAATCTGGGGAACGCTATGAGGTATCTTTCTCAAGATTTGGCACACAGACTTGGACTCAACTGATTAGAATTTGGTGGTCACTGTGACCTCACGAAACACATTGTTTGGGCATAACTCACAAATTCATATGCTAATTATGACAATTTCTCACAAACCGGTAGCAGGATAAAATGGTGAAGTGAGGACATTTTGGACAGACATGGATGTAAACTGTTACCTGACTGGTTGGCGGAGGCACACAACTGTGAGGTGCTAATTCTAGTTTTAAGTGCAAGTCCTAAATCACTGGAGTACCTTTAAACAATATCCTCTCCCTGATGTGTGTCAACTCCAGCATGTGCATCATAAACATGAGTAAGAAAGAAGGAACCACGATGGAGAACGTACAGTATGTGTGACATGCTGTGAGCTGACTCTGCTGGTGTTGTTCCCCAGGTTCCGCGCCTCACTCTACCCCTGTCCAGAGACCCCACAGGAGAGGAAGGAGATGCTGGCTGGAGTCAACAGCCGCATCGACGACCTCCAGATGGTACGTTTGTCACTTGATCTTTACCTCCCATCACACACATAAATAACCCAAAAGGTTAACAAAAATTAAAAACGAGTAAAGTGAGAGTAGAGTTGGTTGAGCTTGGAGTAAAGCCTGCTTATTGTTTAGGCCACATTACCATTAGCAGTGCAGTTCTTTTTTGAATTGAATAATTCTTTCAAAGGGTCTTTGTACTCTTTGTTGTACTGCTGCTCACTAAACAAGAAGAAATCAATCAGAAACTTCACACAACAGGATGTCTGTGTTCAGTTTTCCTTTCGAAAATGTATTTCCAATCAAATCACAAAAGCCCTCGTAGTGTTTTCTTGTGCATTAGTTCTTATCTGTGAAAGACCTTTGTCCTGTCCCATAGTGTTATGCTTCCCTAAAGTTTGCCCTTATTAAGCCTGGAAAAAAAGGCCTGGTTCTGCTTGAGCGGGCTGCTCTGGCCTCAGCCTGCTAACCAAATACAATGCATGACACGCCGCCACAAAAGAGCGTCTTCCTCAGGTTTACACGGAAGATCTGATTGTGTGCATAAACAGGACCTGAGTCTTGGAGCCAGCACAGTAAAATCAATCTCTACCGTTTGTCAACATGTTTACTTCACAAATCCTGCACATTCCAAATGTTTAGCTCACATTATGTTCATATCACAAAAACATGACAATATGCAACACACACAGATGGACCATAAACGGAAAGTGAAGAAATAGCTTTCAGTTCAATAAAAAAATAAAATGTATTCAAGTAGAAATACTGACCAGACCAGCGGTCTTTGGGCCACATTTCCAGTGTTGCCAGGACCGGGATCTACAGTCTAACACAAACCTCCCCACACTGCTACTGCAGGTGCTGAACCAAACAGAGGACCACCGTCAGCGAGTGCTGCAGGCCGCCTCCAAGACCATGCGGGTGTGGTTCATCAAGGTGAGGAAGATGAAGGCCATCTACCACACGCTCAACCTGTGCAACATCGACGTCACCCAGAAGTGTCTGATCGCTGAGGTGTGGTGTCCCGTCTCAGACCTGGACTCCATCCAGTTTGCTCTGCGCAGAGGGACGGTGAGTTTGGTTTTCGGTCTGGTTGTGTATTTCATATACTGTTGTGTAGCTTAGAGGTAACACACATTTCTTTTTTCTTGTTCTTCACACATTGCATCTGTACAGTCATAGGCAACAATGAAGGATGTTTTTAGATGTTTAGTAAAATGTCCACTTCATTGACGCTGTCCCTGTGGCTCTGCTTCCTGTTACTGTGAGCTCTATTGGACCAAGTGCTGCTAAACACAGCAATATTATGAGAAATGTCAGTATCCAGCCAGAACATCTCTGCTAGTGTTGAGCTGTGTTACAGTCTCCTCACCTTTTGTATTAGAAAACTCTGAAGATAATACAGCCCGTACTGTGAAGACAATATGCAACCACCGGCTGAAACACGAACAAAATGCCTTTGCCAGCTAAAATCGTCAGATTTCATCATTTCTTTTGGCAGCTTATAAAAACTTAGTTGTGTGTACTTTACCCTGTTGGTAGTGTAACCCACCACACAGCAGCTTTCAGGCATTTTTCCATTGTTCGCCAGCAGACAGAAGTGTCACGGAGGCAGCTTCAAACAATAGAAGTCAAAGGAGAGTGACCAATTGTTTTTCCCATCTGGTGAGGGCAGTTCTTAGATACGCTCTGTCTGTAAATTTTGCTCACATTTCAAAAGAGAAAAAAACTGTTTTGCACTTGAAGAAATCCTCAGAGTGTTCATTTCTGGCATCGATAATAGAGACAAACCTTATACAATTAGTGATTGTCCTTTTACAGCATTCAACATCTTTGAGGACCCATTGTGTTGTTAAAGGTTCAGAGCATATCTGTTGCCTCCACATAGTTGCTCTAAACATAGAGACTTCTGAGCCGGCAGTTAGCAGCTAACGGTACTAACAGTAACCTAACCTAACCAATCTCACTCCTCATACCTAAACCTAACCAACCCAACCAACGAAGGCAACGGGTACCAGCCAATCAGAGGCAGAGTACGGTGGGTCATGCCTTCGCCATAGCAGGATTTGTGATTTAGCATGCACTAACATGCACATGCTATGTAAACAAAGCACAGAGAATCTGGGATTACAACACACACAGAAGGAAAGTGACTTCAGAATCAGAATCAGCTTTATTGAATTTGACTCCGGTTTCCACTTCGCTCTCAATGTGCAAACACAAATTTACAATAAACAAGAAAACAAAACAGAATTATCTTCTTCTCTGAATTATATAATATAGAACCTTTACGTTTGTATTAAACTCAGAAAGTGGAAGCTCGGAAGCCTAGCCTTGTTCAGCAAGATAATCTGCACATATGAACCACTTTTATGATTGTTGAAGCATGAATGTAATGGCCATGACTTCACCACCACTAAGCTGTGGTGGACTGGTGTTCTAGGGACGACGTTTGGTAGTCTTATGTAGCCACTTGTTAGAACAAAACGTATAAATCTATTCAGTTTGTGTGAACCACAGACCTTATTTCAGACACTTAACCAAACACCCATTCAAGAACCACACTGAATCAATCGGAGGTGCTGACTCATTTCTGGGTGTTAGGACTCATTCCTGCAGCACTCTTTGAAGTGCACACTTAAATGTAATGTGATTGCACCAATCAAATTACAGTACCAACACTGCAACTTTAAATACAAATGCGTCTCCATTGGAGAAGAATGTTGGGCGGTATCATTGCAGAAAGATTTGTAAAATCAAATCACAAGTAGCAAAGCCAAAACAAACACCAAGCATACATACATACATGTATAGAGTATTCACTTCAGGTGGACTTTAATACTGATAATAATAATATAAGTCATGAGGTTGTGTGGAGGCCTCTGGTCTTACTCTTACAACATGGGCAGTATGTGACTGATAAATTGGGGTTTTATTTGACAGGAGAGGAGCGGCTCCACGGTGCCGTCCATTCTCAACAGGATGCAGACAAAGCAGACTCCACCTACCTTCAATAAGACCAACAAGTTCACGTCAGGCTTCCAGAACATCGTCGACGCCTACGGCATCGGGAACTACCGGGAGATCAATCCAGGTTACACAGGAATTCCTTTATCTGCATTTCAATTCATTACTCATCTTATTCGTATAATTTGATTATTGATCACTGAAACTTGTGGAAGTGCAGCAGCAGCAGCGCAGTGTTAACAGACTGGGTTAAGCTGCCACAGATATTTCAACTTCAAAGCCTTGCAGCAGCTTTCAAATCCCTCTATTTCCTTTTACAGTGAAAATTGCACATGTTTATTAAGTTTCATTGACAGTAGTTTAACTGCTATTTAAGATAGGACAAACTAGAATTGATGAAACAATGTGGTTTACCAACCAGTCTTTTTATTTTTGTCCAACATTATAAATTGTGGCCTCATTCTGGAAAAATAAATGTGTTGCTTTTTTGCCAAATATTTGCATTCTGTGTGAAAGTATTATCACAAGACAACAGCTTGAACAAATATATTGAAGTTCAAATGAATTGAACGAAGAGGAAAAACACCTCCAGTGTGTAAAGGCCTTCACACACGACATCTAATTCTCTCTCACTTTCCTTCCACAGATTGTGCAGACACAAATACCTGTTTATAATAAATCATAAGTGGTAAATGTATTGTAAATGCATTTCATATTTCAGTCATTTTCTGTGATGAAGATAATGTGATTTTTCCTGTTACAGCTCCGTACACCATCATCACTTTCCCCTTCCTGTTTGCGGTGATGTTTGGCGACATGGGTCACGGCGCGCTGATGACCTGTGCTGCCCTCTACCTGGTCATCCGAGAGAGTCGCCTCGTCGCCCAGAAGAGTGACAACGAGGTACAGTGAGACAAAAACCAGTAACAGAGTAATGAGAAGCTTTACAGTTCAGCCTCGCACTATAGACACATACGATATCTCTGAGTTGTGTGTGTGTGTCTGTAGATCTTCAACATGGTGTTTGCTGGTCGCTACATCATCCTGCTGATGGGGCTCTTCTCCATGTACACTGGAATCATTTACAACGACTGCTTCTCCAAGTCACTCAACATGTTCGGCTCTGGGTGGAGCGTCAGGCCCATGTTTGGCCCCAAAGGAGCCAACTGGACGTAAGTCCCCAACTCTGCTTGGACTGGTAGTTACTTTCTCTACCACAGTTAAAATAGATGGGGGCACCACGCCTTCATATTTTTGTAAATATTTTCCAATGAAATTTGTCAAAACATATCAAAGAAATAGTTCAACATTTTGGGAAGTATGCATATTTGTTTACTTTCTGAGAGTGAGATGAGAAGATGAATATCAATTTCATATCTGTGTGTTAAGTATAGGGCTGGAGTCAGGACTTGGTTAGCCTAGCTTAGCATAAAGACCAACACCTCTAAAGCTCACTAATCAATACATTGAATGTCTCATTTCTAAGCAAACAGAAATGTAAAAACGACAATTTGTGGTTTTGGGGAAGTTGGAGCCATTTGTTGGCGAGCAGCCAGGTGCGGTGACTTTCCTAAGACTTGCTGTCACAGTGAGGTTGACCTGGTTAAGAACCATCGTGCCTCTACAGAAACATTACTAACACCTGTGCTCGCTGATCTGCCCATTAACCTGCGCTATAGCCAGAGAAACAGAGAACTGGTTAATGGACAAACCGTTTGTCATGAAATAATTCACTGGTTTTTTTTTT
>NW_022282460.1:0-7537 GCF_004355925.1 Anarrhichthys ocellatus
TGTGTGTGTGTGTCTCTCTCATACAGTCATTCAGGTCTTGGAGGCTTTTAGAGGACTCCCCCCCCATTTTAAAATAAAAGCCTATAACTGTCTATCTGCCTGTCTCACTCTCCCACTCACTCAGTCCATCTAACTGTGTCTGCCTGTCTCACTCAGCCTCTCTCTCCTCTCTGTCTGTCTCTCTCTCCCTCTCTGTGTCTCTCTCTATCATAGTCATTCAGGTCTTAGATATTTTTAGAGGACTTTTCCCCTCTCACCACCCCCCTCCCCCCATTTTAAATTAAAAGCCCCACAGAATGAATTCTAACTGGAATGCTTGTGATGAAGCCTCTCATTTTAGTGTCAAACATTATGATTCTGTTTCCTCTCCCCCTCTCTCACCCACCCAGTCCCACCCTTTCAAAATAAAAGCCCCACAAATACAAGATTCAATCCAAGAGTGTGAATCTAAAATGCAGAAAAGAGAGTAGCGCTATCTCAATTGAACCTGAATGACACTACCGGTAACATTGGCGTGTGTATATATTGCGATTTCTTCGGGCAGTAGAAGCCACACTGTCAAAATTTCTTTCGGAATTTTCTAGTTGTTTATGCGTGTTATGTATTTACATAAACATCTTCGTTAACAAAACCCCCCCCTGAATGGTGATTTGTTGAGGCACAAATAGGCAAAAATGGCATACCTGTCCTTTGGAGGGGACATTTAAGCTCTGAGGGCCCTGAGGAAGGAGGGACAGGAGCAGCTCTGTTCTTTCCCTCAGTGGAGGAAGCAGCAGGGATGCACCAATGGACAGCGTGTTCAGAACTGCCTGAGGATGGACAGGAATGTCAACACAACATGAAAAGACACTTGGAAATTGATGGTTAGCATTTACTGCAAGTGCGTAAATAAATAAAGGCTCTATCAATCTACTTCACAGTTTATATTACACACAAAACTGTTCTTACTATCTTGGTTCTTACACCTGCAGACAACACCACCTCCTGTCACAACTCATCTTAAAGATATTACGGAAATAATCTAGTAAGAGCTGGGCTGTTAGTTTACCTGTTGTATGGAGTCTGGCATATTGGTATCTATGAGCCGGAAGAGCAGGTTTCTGAGGGGCCTGCCCTGAGCCCCCAAAACCATGGCCCCAGTGCCGCCAGCATGGGCCAAGGATAAGTGGATGGACAGCAGCTTCATGCACAGCAAAAGAAACTGATGGTGGTCCCTGAGGAATGTAAACAGAAAGCATTAGGAATGTTGGTTAAGTGGATAGGAGGGAATATTACAGTGTGGGATTCCATGTGGCCTCCTGTGGGTGGTGATGTAATGGGATAAAAACACAGATTCAATTCATTATAACTGATCAGAGCTCAATGCGCCACGAAGACAGATCTTTGCACATGACTCTATACTGAATGAGATCTCAAACACACAATTTTCTTTAAACAGGTTATATTATCACGACTGATAGAGTGCTATGTTCATTTATTTGCATACCTTTTAGATATGAAGGGGGCAGGGGGCGTGTCATTCCCGATGCCGTCACAGTAACTCTCTAGGAAGTTGCGTAGGTAGGTGAACGTACTCTCTTCCAAGTCTACACAAAAGGGCCTGTGCCACGCCACCAGTTGCCTGGAAAAGAAGTAAGTCTCTTAAAAAGAGCTGTGCAAGCACAAACATATCAGAACTCATAAGACAGGGGGGGTGAGAAAACAAGAGTTCAGCGGAATAAAACAATGACCAACAATCAAGGGAAAACCAATTAAACACAACTATTACATGGACTTCAGAAAAGAAACACTTGAATTAGTTTGAGACAAGATTAGGCTTCACCTGTCAGTTGGATCTGCGGTCCAAGCCAGGCTGTGAGAAGTGCCAGCAGTGATTTGCTGGATCGACACCCCCTCTAGACCGAGCACTTTCTTGGGTTTGGTAATTGGTGTCGAAGTGTGGCCTTGTCCACATTGGCCCATCGTGTTGTTCCCCCAGGCATACACCTCATTCTCTGATGGAAGGAGTGCAGTGTACGTTGCAGTCAGAGCATATTCACAATTGTAATATCCCATTAACCCCTCTATAGAAATTACAATTGTTACCCAAAATACATTTTTTTTTAAATGACGATTAACTGTTGAAGGTCTCTTACCATGCGTCAGAGCCAGACAGTGGCTGTCCCCACATGAGATATCAATGATCTTGGTGATACTCAGGTCTTCTATGAACCTGGGTCTCAGAGAGGTTGTCTCAGAGGAGCCACATCCTAAACAGGAGCCACAGCCCCATGCAAACACCTAAATGAAAAAAAGAATAAACATGAGTGTCTTTTCTGTATCTCTTTAGATGTCACTGTATTCCATCCTTGTATTTAGGATGTAATTGAATACAGATACATTATTTAGACTACATACATCAGGAGCTGATGAAGAACTAGAGTGGCATTTGTTAAAGTGGCATTATCGAAGACTTTCATTTAAATAAATGTCTGTTAAGTCACTCTCTATCACTGAAGGAGGTAACACAATGGTGATTGAGCCTATTTCCCACTGAAGTATTGCAAAATTCAAATATCTGCAATATTAAAGTGGGTGTCAGCAGCCACATTCCCAGGAATAAATGCTGTATTACAGTTTTTCTCCATTGTGTACAAACAAAAAAACTGCTAAACTCTGAGGACAATACCATTGCTTTCACTCAAATAGACAATCTCACTTTAAGGTGATGTTAGTATGCTCCTTTAGAATAAAAGCTTTCCACAAGGAGAGTGTAGAAAGAGCCAAGTGAGCTTAGCTCAGGTAAGGTTAGCTGAAAGTTGACCCACGATGCTGCACCTCACCTGTCCTGCAGAGGTAAGGGCCAGAGATGACTGGCTGCCAGCACACACTTTCCTGATGATGAATCCATGCAGGGCCTCTATGACTTTGGGCCGATACACACGATTGGTGTCTCCGTGACCCAGTTTACCTGCAAAAATGAGTCGTGTCCGAGAACCAGCATTAATTCACTCTACCTTAAGCAGAGGCATTTCTGTTAAGATGGACCACAAACGATCCTTCTATGGTACAGACAGACATAGTGTTTGTTATTTTCAAGCAATTTATATATTGTACAGAAGTTATAATCTTTCACACAGACGCTGCATTATGGGCTTAAATCAAGCTATATGTCATCTACCAACTTACCATTGTCCCCTCCCCCAAAGGACCACACAGTGCGTCCATCCTGCGCCACAGCAACGGTGTGGGAGCTGCCACAGGCCACCTGCCCCACACCGCTGATGTCCTTCACCAGCGTGGGCACGTTCCGACTCTGACTGTCACTGTGACCTGCTCGGGGGGGAGAAACACAGCACAACAGAGGGTTGTTGCACAACATGCTTCACTGAAATGGTTGAGAGCAAATTGAGAAATAAAGTGTGTACCGAGTCTTCCAAAGTCGCCTTCTCCCCAGGTATAAAGCTCTCCATCATTAGTCACAGCGGCACTGTGTCTGTAGCCAGCAGACACGCAAACAACAACCTGGCAGAGACACCATAACGTATGCAAAATTATGGTAAATCGCATGGCTTTGCAAATAAATATACACAAATGAATAAAGTAGAAGGTTTTCTGAATGTCTACCTTGCCAAACAGCGGTCCTTGTATGATTTTGGGGTATTTCTGTGTCGCACTGTTGCCATGGCCCAGTTTCCCATACTCTCCATCACCCCAGCTGAACACCTGGAAAACAGATTTTGAACATTTTAGAATTCATTATGAAGAAAGGGAAGAATTTGATTTGTCATTTAAAATCTTACTAATACCAACAGAGGAAGTAGAAGTGAGGGGAAAAAGCAGTTAAAATGTAAGTTTGACTGCTACAGTCTGCAGACCTTTGAAATATGTATCAGTACATATAGTAGTAATATTAACTTGTTACCTCTCCCTCTACAGTGATGGCCAAAGTGTGACCATCAGAGCCCTTGGAGGAGGACACCTTCTTCATGTTCCTGTGTGGCTCCAGCACAAGTTTCTTGGGCATGGACTGGTTGTTGGAGTCCCCCAGGCCCAGGCGGCCATAGCTGCCTTTTCCACATGCTTTAACTGAACCGTCTGCAGATACTGAAAATGTACAGTACTGGCCTGCCTCGATCTAAAAGACGGACAAAGTGGATAAAAAAAGAACAAGAATGTTAAAAGTTGAGATGTAAAGTGGCAGAGTAATATTATGGGTTATCAGTATTATGGGTAGCCATACCATTTGGGCATCACTAAAGCCCTGAGTCAGCTTTGGCAGCAGGATTTTCTCCAGAGTCCCCTCTGCCAGCTGATGGCTGCTGTTGCTGCCCCACACATACACCATGACCGTGTCACTCTCTGAACCAGGAGCAGCTGCATTAGTGCCGCAGGAGCACAGGCAGTAGGAGGCTAGGTTACAAATCTGTCAAAAGGAGAGGAGGGTGAGGTCCATAAAGTCAGTTACTGGAAAGTGCATCAGTTCTTAATAGTGCCTAAATGTTACAGAGTAAGTACCTCCTCAAACAGGCAGAGAGCTGCCTGGGAGAGTCGACAAAGTCCGTCTGCATCCTTTTTCAGCACCTGAGAATTGACTGAATCCCCTCGGAAACCCTGGGGGAGAAAAATACTTGTTTACCCATCAACATAGTGTGTTTCTACCTTCACCTGAGACTCCCGGTGTGTAAACATGAGGTTGGTTTGAATGTACAATACATCTTGTTTTATCACATTCCTCACGTTTTACTTGCACATTCTTTCTAAACCAGAAACAAAAGCCTTAATTCCAAACACAGTGATGAGTCACTGCATGATCAGGCAGAAGATGAAGTCAAGAAAGACAAAGAGGCACACATTTTAGATCCTAGCCTTTGCTAGATGCAGATCTCAAGTGTGTTTTATGTTTTGTGACTTTCTTAAGCTATTACAGTGCTTGAAACTGTGTGTAGGACGGGCTAAATCAATCATGAGGATGTTGGCAATACCCAGTCCTTGTTGTCCTTGTCTAGAAATATTGCAAAGCTGATTAGCCTGCTAAGGGATAACTCAATACGAATACAGAGGGAGGGAAGGAAGACTGGCTCAATCTTAATCCTTATCTGCACACAAATGCATCGCTCAAAGTTTCAAATGAGACCGTTCAAACAAAAAGAACAGCTTAGAGCCGGGATGGATGTGGCGGCGTAGAGCAATTATCCTGCTTTACAATCGATGGGCCTCATTTACCAGTATGTTCATAAATGTGCATGTAAGTCAATCATGCGATGTAAGGACAAAGGAGTTGCTCTGACATGTCATGTCTGAATAAAGTTAATGGAACAGTAAGAGAAAGATTACTCCAAAAACACCAGAAAAGACTACAAGGCAACAATAGACAAAAAAAAACAAAGGTCCAAATTTGAAGACCTACCGAATATTGCTTCATTTGGAGAAGCGTTTGATGGATGACATCAAAGCCCACGCCAGCTGAGTTATGGGAGCTCAGTGAGGAGGAGGAGGAGGAGGAAGACAGTGTAGAGGAGGATGAGGACATAGAAGCAGCCAGGGCTACCTCCACCCACTCCAGCAGAAACTTTAGAGAGCCTCTTTGCATGGCCAGGCCGAGCAGCAGCTCCAGCGCTAGCCTCCGGCCGGTCGGGTCCGCCCCACCGGTCCCGCTGCTCACAGACGTCTTCTTCAGGAAGTCGGACACCTGTGACAGGCAGTCGAGCCCAACTGACGGGATCTTATTCTCGTTGGCCAGAGAGAGCGGCGGCAGAGACGTCAGCACAGAGGACGCCGTGGCGAGCACGTCGTTGCAGAGAACCGACTCCGGATGCACGGAGGCCGCGTACCTCCAGTTCTGCTGCAGCAACGAGAAGAGCAGACTCAAACCCGTCCGCACGCCCATCTCGATCAGAACATCCGTACCCGACTTGACTTTGGATGCTCCCCCTGGCCGGCAGGGCTGTGAGGCCAGCTCAAGTTGCCCACATCCGGTGCCACCGTCTGTGGACTGGGAGGGCAGCTGCACGCGGAATTTGTCATGGTATTTTCGGTGAAGTGCGTAGTAGACCCTCTGGAGGACTACCAGCCTGTGGTGGAGGCCCAAGGTGTAGGAGGTCTGCGTCAGCATCCGGTGAGCCAGCCATCGCTGGCTGTGAAGCAGGGATGAAAGGTACTCTTCCTTCTCCGCCGAGGCACTGGACTCGCACTCGAAGTCTGGCAGGCGTGGGCCGACGAGTTCTTGCACAGGTTGTGCCAGAGTCACCACTTCCTTGTTGAGAAGGAGCTTATTGTAGAGCACAGCGGCTCCGTGCCTCCTGGCTGTCTGCACACTGTCTTCTGCTGCCCAGGAGCTATTGAAGTGCTCCTGCCACTTCAGCAACACATGGGTCTGACAAGGCACCATGTCTGAGCATTATCTGGACTCTGATGTACACCTGAAAAAAAAACAGAGAGGGAAATACGAGCTAATGAGGGCTGTCAATTGACAGATTTAGAAAATTCGCACGGGTCGTCCCACACACTTGATTAACATAATGAAATGGCTTTTTCTTTAATCTCGGTCGTAAATTTGCAGCTGCAAGCCAATGATCTAATGCATTTTCCTGCCAAGTAAATTCAGAGTAAATGTGTCAAGTTTCTCCTTCGTGTTGGAACTCTTCCAGCATACAGTGCATCCAGGCTAGTGGCATAGGCCCAGTGGGTATCACTGAAATAGGTCAGCTCACCCTTTGATAACAGCTAACCAACACACCCACGCTAACGACGAGACTTGTGTCTCACAAGCTGATATGCTACACAATACAAAAGGGATGTTTTGGGTTTTATTAACATTTGAAGGTATTGATTTCACAATATAACCTGTCAAAAGAATTAAATTAAGCACATGAGTGATGATAATCTGTTCCCCCTTTAGAAATTCATTCATACTCTCAATGTGGTTTTCATAGTTATTGCCTCCAAGATGGTGAACTGGTGCTCTGAAATACAATCCCATGCAAAGAAAACCTAACTCCCTGTCTGTCTGCATGTTTGTCTGCTTTCTAAACAAATAAAGAGCAGGTCTGCTGTTGCTCTTGAGAGAAAATTTTACATATTTACATTAACAGCTTTCCTGGAACAAAAATACAGATTTGTGTTTATATCATGTGCTATAATGACCCCAAAAGAAATGACTTGTCATTTCTGACAAGTCATTTTGAGGCTAAACTAACTGGCAAAATACGCTGTTGAGTTGTAAAGCAGAAGTCCCCACACTCGTGGGTAATGTTCTGAGACTCTTTCTATGATTAACACTTACAAAAATATGACCCGGTGTGAGTGAGAGAATGTTAGTTGCTGCTAAACATGCGAGCATGCCACCATAGTCCACAGTCATCTCCCTTGCCTTGCCCGAGGCCTGTGGGGCTATATGGTTTCCACTCTCGGACAAAAATAACAGCGAGCATTGATATAGCAATGGACTCTCCGGGTCAGACAACCAGCAGCAGTGTAAGGCGCAAACTAAAACTATCTGTAATTTTAAGACACACACACACACACACACACACACACACACACACACACACACACA
>NW_022282461.1:0-7535 GCF_004355925.1 Anarrhichthys ocellatus
ACAGACAGACGCACAGACAGACAGACAGACAGACGCACAGACAGACAGACAGACAGACGCACAGACAGACAGGCAGAGTTCAGTGCTCTCTATGATCTCATCACGATGTTAATGATTTGATATCAACGAGCTGCAGATTCGATCATTATTATCATAATGTAGGAGCGTCGGAATAAACAAGTACAGCAACTTCTCTTTTTGGCTGCACGCCTCTGTCGCTGTTTATTTCCAAAAACACGACAAACAAACACTTACTTCCTTCTAACCTTTAACCCCAAACCTAACATTGCATCACCATGGTTACTCTCTTTCCCTTAAAGGGAACCTGTGAATGATGTCCTCAAGTCCACTACACTATGATCATTTGTTATCATTATTATAATATTATCATTATTATATTACATCTTTGTTACTTAGCAGCTCCATCAAAGGGTCCTTTAAATAAAACATTCAAACACACATCTCATTGTTCAAGAAGAAGAAGACATCATCAACAGTCAGCTCTGCTAACAACAACAACAGTCATAACAATAAGAACTATTACCAGCAGGCATCAGGACCAGAGCCTGCAGGATATCAGACAGAGAGACGATCCCAACGATACGAGACTCTTCATCAACAACAACAAGCCTGTGAACCTACACAGACACACAGACACACACAGAGTTATTGATACAGTCAGGGCCATAAGTATTTGGACTATGATACAATTTTTCTAATTTTGCCTCTTTACACGACTCCAATGGATTTGAAACTAATCAGTCAACATGAGGTTGAAGACTTTCAGCTTTAATTCAATGGATAAAACAAAAACATCACAATGACTGTTTAGGAATTACAGCCACTTTTACACAGTCACCACATGTTCAGAGGCTCAAAGTAATTGGACAAACTAACATAATTGTGAATATAATCATTATTTTTAATACTTGGAGGAAAATCCTTTGCAGTCAATGAATTCCTGAAGTCTGGCACCATAGACATCACCAAAAACGGTAAGTTTTTCCCCCTTGAATTGCTTTGTCAGACCTTTTACTGCAGCCTCCTTCAGCTGCTGCTGTTTGTGGGTTTTTCTACTTCAGTTTTATCTTCAGAAAGTCAAAAGCTGCTCACTTGGGTTGAGATCAGGTGACTGACTTGGCCATTGAAGAATATTCCTTGGATAAGAAGCTCTTGGGTTGTTTTTACAGTATGTTTTAGGTTGTTATCCATCTACACTGTGAGGCGCCGTCCAATCAGTTTTGCAGCATTACGCTGAATCTGAACAGATAGTTTAAACACCTCAGAACTCATCCTGCTGCTTCTATCGGCTGTGACATCACCAATGAACACCAGTTCCATTGGCAGCCATACATGTCCATCCAAAGCACTGCCTCCACCATGTTAAACAGATGATGTGGTTTGCTTCGTATCATGAGCCATTCCTTTCCTTCTCCACACTTTTCTCTTCCATCATTCTGGTACAAGTTCATCTTGGTTTCATCTCTCCAAAGAATCGGTTTCCTAAACTGGTCAGTCTTTGTCAGATGTTTTCTGTTAAAGTCTAATCGGGCCTTCCTGTTCTTCAGTGTTACCAGAGGTTCTCACCTTCTTGTGAACCCACTGTATCTAGATTCATGAAGGCGTCTCTTGATTGTAGACTTTAACAATGGCACGCCTACCTCCCCCAGAGTCTTCTTGACTTCAGTAGATGTTATGAAGGGTTTTTCTTCACCAAGATACACCAAGGTTTTTATCTTTCTGATGTCAATCATGTTTTATATGGCATTGTCTGGTGTTATTTATCCTTTGTAATGTGTTTTTGTCTGTTGTGCATTGTGGACTGTGTCGTCTGTATGAGTTTTGGGTGGGAAATGAGTTTCCCCACTGGGGTTTAATAAAGTTTTTCTAATCGAACCAGTTTTTTAACCAAACAATGGCGTCCTTCACTTGCATCGACACCTTTTTGGTCCGCATGCTGAGAGTTCCAAAGACCAGCTACCAACTGCAAATATAACATTTTGGATTCTGTTGTCTGCATCATTTGTCATGAAATAGTGACAGAATAGGCCACACATGAAACCGTTTGTCAGACAATTGTCCAATTACTTTGAGCCTCTGAACATGTGGTGACTGAGTAAAAATGGCTGCAATTCCTAAACGGTTATTGTGATTTTTTTTGTTTTATCCATTGAATTAAAGCTGAAAGTCTAAACTTCAACCACATGTTGACTGATTAGTTTCAAATCCATTGGAGTTGTGTAAATAAGCAAAATTAGAAAAATAGTCCAAATACTTATGGCCCCGACTGTATGTGTGTTTGAACATCAGCAGCAGTCAGACAAATATATATATATATATTAATAGTATATACTAATAGTAATAGTTCACATAATAAATCAATAAATCAAACGTATCAGATGAGGGTTATTTGTTTGTTTATGTTTGTTTTATCAAACCTCGGCCTTCACGATGCGGTCCACGATGGTCTCCAGTGTTTCCAGTTTGTTGCACTTCATGACTCCTTCAAAGTACTGGGATCTGTGTCTGAGAGCCTGAGTCACCGTCACATCCAGGTTGTTGTACGTCTTCTCTGCCGCCAGGTTCTGTGAACCGGACAACACTCAGGTTTCTTACGCTTCTTGAGACAGTGAACAAAACTCTCACCAGGAATACAATATTTTTACTCACAATGACGTCAAACTTGGAGTAGATGTCCACCACTTTACCTGAAACACACAAGTGATGAAAGACACCATCACACAGCCTGCTGACATGACATCACTGTTGTAATGTGTCGTTGCCGACGGTTACCGTTGCAGTCGACGACGGGCAGAGCGGAGACGCGTCGATGCACAAAGACGGAGAGAGCTGTGATGAGGGGGGTGTCGGGGTGGATGAAGGCAATGTTGGTGAAAGTCCCCACAGAGAGGTCCTCCAGAGTCTGAGTCATGAAGAGAGGCATGGGCATCTCACACACCTACACACACACAGACATTTTTTTTTTAGAAAACCTTTATTTTCTTTGAACAACATGTTTCTTTACCATTTAAAATGGTTAAACAAAATAAAGTCCAACAAACATAAACTTGTCTTTGATATACACTAAGACTGTGAGATCTTATTCTCACTTAGCTCCATCTTTGTTCAGTTCTTTGTTCACTTTGTGAAATATTTTCTTCAGTCTGAAGCCTTCCTGCTTCGTGAGACCTCCTCTGTCCTTGCTTCTCATGTGAGAACTGGCAGAGCTTCTCTTTATCACAGAGGTAGTCCTCCACTTTGGCTCCTCTCACATTCTTACTCCTCTTCAGATACTCCTTTATCTTCTCCACGCTGTAGTCTCCAGAGCTCCTACAGCTGCCAGCACCGTGTTTAGAGGGCTCACTGTCAGCAGCAGCGCCCTCCTCCAGACTGGACTCACAGTCCTCCTCCAGACTGGACTCTCAGTCTGCTGCTCCTCCACTTTCTTTAGTTGCCGCTTTCTGTGAGCTTCCGCTGTCTCCTCTTTGTTTCCTCTTCAGCTGAGGGGCTTTGAGCTGCACCTCGTCTGCTTCCATGTCCACCTCCCTACCTGTCTCCACCTGTCCTCCAGTACTCTCCCTCACCTGCTGGACCTCACTTGCCCCGTCCTTCATCACCTCTTGTCCCCCACTTTCCCTCTCCTCTCTCACCTCCTGTACCTCATTTGTCTCCTCCACCCTCACCTCCTGGGCCACACTTGTCTCCTCCACCCTCGCCTCCTGTGCTCCACTTGTTCTCTCTTGTCCGTCCTGCTTGTCCCCTCTGCCCTCCTCGGTACCTTTCTGGTTCTGGTCTTTATTTGAGCCATTTTCCCCAGGACAAGCTCTACTCAGATGTCCTTCTTTTCCACAGCTGTAACATTTAAAATCATTAGTCTTTGCAAAGATTACATAGTCAAAGTCCTCTACAGTGATTTTGAAACTGAGATTGACCACTCTGCTCCTGTCGTTGGGGATCATGAGGACATATCTCCTGTGAGACACCATGTGCTTTAACAGAAGAGACTTAAAGCCAGAGGACACTCTCCTAACCGGAGACACCACTTTCCCATGTTTGGACAGATCTTTGATTATGGCATTGTTTCTTATGAATGGTGGCACGTTAGACACAGTGACTTTCACTTCCGGTGAGCTGAGAGGATACGTGGGCAGGAAGTGTTCACCCACCTCGATCCCGTGCTGCAACACCACTTCCGCAGTTTCTATGGTATCTAGAAAGATGACCACAGCGCTGTTCATCCGCGCTGCGGACTTCACGTGGCTGTGGCCGACAAGCGCACCCACTGCCAGGCTGCATTCCTCCACTGAACACCCAAAACGCGGCGGGATCTTCACGCTGTGTTCTCTGGTTAACTCGGTCAGGCCCATGCTGGCGTTTAGCACGCCGACAGCACGCGCTGCCCGGCTGCAATCCGCTCACAAAAAAGACCCAAAAAACAGCTAAAAGTACACAAAAAAACCCGTGAACCCTACACACCCCACTATCATATACATTACCCAGTGAAGAAAAAGATCGAAAAATCGCTATGTATCGCTCTCAAAACCACGCTTCTTCAGCTCCGCACTCCTTCCACTCAGAGACAGAGAGAGACAGCGAGAGAGACACACACACAGTTTAATTCACTCAGTCCTCCGTAGAAACACTGCTGTAATCCTCTGTCTGTCCACAAGGAGGCACTGCTGCACCTTTTCTTTCTCTCATAACTAAACAAAACTATGAGGATTCTAGTAGTCCAGTACAGTACAGTCCAGTACAGTATAGTCCAGTCCAGTCCAGTCCAGTACAATACAGTCCAGTCCAGCACAGTCCAGTATATTCCAGTACAGTCCAGTCCAGTCCAGAACAATACAGTCCAGTATAGTCCAGAATAATACAGTCCAGTCCAGTCCAGAACAATACAGTCCAGTATAGTCCAGAACAATACAGTCCAATACAGTCCAGTACAGTCCAGTCCAGTACAGTCCAGTACAGTCCAGTCCAGTCGAGTCCAGTATAGTCGAGTCCAGTATAGTCGAGTCCAGTATAGTCGAGTCCAGTATAGTCGAGTCCAGTATAGTCGAGTATGGAACTGGGACACAGCAGGACTCTTGAGGGAAGCATTTTTTACTAAATCTACCGTCTTTAATGAAAAGGTATAGAACTTTTTATTTAATATGAATGAATACATTAATTTGCCTCCTTGCTGGAATCAAATGATAAAATAAACTCTCGTCCCTTATTGGACGTTTCCTTTAAAATCTGTTTATTACAATCACAGACAGTTAATCTACATGGACGACTAAACACACATTTATGAAGCTGTACAATAGAAAGTACTACTGAAGCAGTACTTCACTGAACATTTTACTTCAAAACACAATATGTCAAATAAAAAAAAACTGATCTACAAACAACGCTGACACAAAGACACCGTTAACTTGATGAAGTTAAACATTTCTCTGGTTTGAACACAACATCTTGTTTTCAGTCGTTTTAATTAGAAAAGTTATTGGACTTTTAAGTAAATGTAGTTCAAGTATTAAACTTTGACTGTTGTTATGTATTCTATCATTACATTATTAAGACTTATTATGTGTAAGACTCACAAACAGCTGGAGGAACTTCAGGATCCTCTTGTGAGTCAGGATGTAAAGAGCGTTCCCGCTGACCGGATCAATAACAGGAAGACGATGGATCTTATTCTTTATCAGAGAAAACACGGCTTCAAAGATACTGGGGGGGGGGAGAGAAAGGGGGGGGGGCATGAATATAGATCCACAGGTTTGTTACATATTTGTTCAATATTGTCTGAATTCTTCTTTTCTCCTCTCCTCTCAGTTCCTCGTCTCGTTTCCTCTCCTCAGTATATTTTCAGCAGGTAATAAATTATTCAGTGATACTGTAGAGTCTGATGTCCACACGACTACATTTCCATTTGAAAACACGTTTTACTACCTTCACACTGAGCGTCTTCACTACGTCAGAGTTTATAAACGATGACGTGTTCACTACTTGATTGGTTCTTAGCAGTCACGACGTGTCCTTCTCTGATTCGTCACCGATCACATGACCCTTTATTGTAAAATCACAAACAACAGCCTTGATTACCGATCGACTGCCAGCTTAATTCAACATGACTGATTACAGGTGTTGTTGACCTTGTTGTCTTTACTAGCAGCTGTTATTGGAGTGAGCAGCGTGTCCAGCGGAGTTATCAAACCTTTGCGTTTTAACTAAGTCTGAAAAATCTAACTTCTAAAACTTTCCAGTAAATGTGTCTGTCTGAGTTTATAGACGAAGATTTTAGAGAAGATCTTGAGTATCAAACACAACTTTTCATTATTAAAGACTACTTTATTAATCTGTCGTATTATTTTAACGAAGAAACCAATCTACTTCCTGTTTACATCAGCACCATCACGCCCAGTGTACGTGAGGAGTCACGTAATGGTTGTTTTCAGGTGTTTTAGTCTGGACGGAGATCATTTTAGTGTGGATGAAGCCTAAATCCTCCTCTGTATAAACACACACACACACAAACCTGGCAGCAGGTGAGATGTGGACCAGAGGTTTGAAGGTCTCCTGCAGGTACAGCTCTGTGAAACAGGTATTGATCGTGTGATCAGATGATACGAACAGGTATTGATCGTGTGATCAGATGGATATGAAACAGGTATTGATCGTGTGATCAGATGGATATGAAACAGGTATTGATCGTGTGATCAGATGATACGAACATGTATTGATCGTGTGATCAGATGATACGAACATGTATTGATCGTGTGATCAGATGATACGAACAGGTATTGATTGTGTGATCAGATGATATGAACAGGTATTGATCGTGTTGTCATGATAGAATAGGTATAGAACAGATAGAATAGACACCTCTCACCTCTCCACGTCTCGATCTTGTGCTCCTCCAGCTCGTAGATCTGAACCTACAAAGACGAAATTCACACCTGAACACACTTTGATATATATACATACATATATATACATATACACATATACACATATACATATATATATATACACATATACATATATATACATATATATATACACACATATATACATATACATATATATACATATATATATACACACATATATACATATACACATATATATATATATACACATATACACATATACAGTATATATACACATATACACATATATATATACATATACATATATATATATATATACACATATACATACATATACATACACATATACACATATATACACATATACACATATATACATATACACATATACACATATACACATATACACATATATACATATACACACACATATATACATATACATACACATATATACATATACATACACATATATATATATATACACATATACATACACATATATACATATACACATATATACATATACATATACACATATATATACATATACATATACATATACATATACACATATATATACATATACATATACACACATATATACATATACATATACACACATATATACATATACATATACACATATATACACACATA
>NW_022282462.1:0-3529 GCF_004355925.1 Anarrhichthys ocellatus
TATATATATATATATATACGTGTATATATATATATACGTATATACGTACATACATATGTATATATATATACATACATATGTATACATATATATAGACATATGTATGTATATTTCAGGAGAGGAGACGCTGACTGACGCTCTGACTGCTGCTGGACAAACATACGAGGAGATCGCAGAGATCGTCGCTCAGCAGGTAAAACACCTTTAAATAGAATAAAATATTTATCATTGATAAATATAAATACATATATAATGTAAGTATATGTATTTTAAAGTATATTTCTACATAAACTGTGTTGTCTCTGGTGGCCTTTGACCTCCATCAGCCTCAGAAGGACCTTCACTTCCTGTTGGAGACGAACGGAGAATATAAAGGTCTGCTGGGATGTTTCCCAGAAATCATTGCTGTACACAAGGTACTTGTACCACACACAGTACTACTAACGCTTACACTGTAGTACTACAACACGCAGTAGTATTTCAAAGAAAGAATTTTTGTCGTTAACGTACTTTAAACGGAAAACGTTGTCTCACCTGTTAACTTTAACGAGGGGGTGGGGCTTCACGTGAGGTTTTGGTGATGTCACTGAGGGGGCGGGGCTTCATGTCAGGTGTTGGTGATGTCACTGGGGGGGCGTGGTCTGTGTGTTCAGGCTGCTTCAGAGAAGGTGAAGGAGGCCGACCGTCTGGTTTCTGCAGGAAGAATCAGCAACAACGACAAGAAGAGCATGAACCACCGACTCAGCTGCATGAGCTACTCTCTGCAGGGTAACAGTACACACAGTACTACTCAGAACTACACACAGTACTACAACTCTATATGCATAATACACAACATAATATACAACAAAATACTGCAAAACATTCAGAAATATACATGGACTCAGCTGCATGAGCTACTCTCTGCAGGATAACAGTGCACACAGTGTGTATTAGTGCACACAGTACTACAGTATTAGTGCACACAGTGTGTATTAGTGCACACAGTACTACAGTATTAGTACAGAGAGTGCGCATTAGTGTACACAGTGCGCATTAGTACAGTGTGTATTAGTACACACAGTACTACAGTATTAGTAACCAGACTCTGTCTCTTCCAGCTGAGATGAATCATTTCCATAGTAACCGTATCTATGACTACAACAGAGTGATGCAGCTTTACCTGGAGCAACAGGTGACCTTCTACCAGCAGGTGAGAGGGGGGGGGGGGGGGGGGGGGGGGCGTGACCAGCCTTGTGACCTCATCTCTTCTCTGCTCTCTGATTGGTCAGATCGCTGATAAACTGAGAGGCGCTCTGACACGATTCACCACACTGTGAGGATGACATCACTGCCCGATGACATCACCGTGACGTCATCACAGCTACACTCTTAACAAGATAGTGACATCAAACGTTCTAATATGATTCTATTTAAATACTTTGTTTGAATTCTTCATGTTTTAAAAAATATTAATGTTTGAACTGTATTTTCACATTAAATTCATCTTTGTACTACTTCATTGATTACTTATTGATATCACAGGTAGTACTACTTCGTTTCTATTATTAACCTCAGGTAGAATATATTTATTATATTAAATTAGGCCTTTAGCAATATGCTGGTACACTAAATATATACAATTTAAACTTCAAATAAAAGTATATTGTTTATAACAATTCTCAGATAAAAAGTATTTAAAAAATGATATCTAATTTTAAATAAGTCATATCTGCAGTCTAGATAAAATACTTTACATATTTATATTAATTTCCTCTATAAATATAAATGTATTTACATATAATTAATTTTTCCCAAAATTTGTGTTTTCTAAAGCACAATTAAAAAAAGTAAAAGTAGCATAATTATACAAATTAAAAGCACACACAAAACACACAAACACTAAAAAATCTAAATAAACTAAATAATGTCCAAACCGCAGCAGCACTTTGCTCTGATAATAATAAATATAATATTCAATCATTATTAAAGCTTCAGAAGTCATTGAGGTGACGACAACAAACAGGTAAACAAATGAAAAGGAAACAAACTCATGTTCATAACTGACTGTGGATCAGTTGAGAGGAGGTCTCACTCTGAACCTCAATGACCCCCCCCCGAGACAGGAAGTGAAGAAGCTGACACTTCACTTCCTGTCTGGTCGGAAACAGTTTTTATCTCTGTTTCCGTTTCTGAGAGTTTAAATCACACTCTCTCTCTCTCCCTCTCTCTCTCTCTCTCTCTCTCTCTCTCACACTCACACACACACACACGTCATGTTACTTAAGGTTTGTGTTTAATTTGCAAAGTACAGAAAACATAATTTCTACATTTCTGAATGAGTTCGGTCAGACTGGAGTTCTCTGCTGCCACCTGGTGGCCGATAGTTTCTCTACAGCGATGATCAATATCCAAACACTTCATGAATGAACAATGAGGAGGTTTAAAGGGTGAATGTATATTTATTTGAACATTAATTGATCTATTTGTATTGTTTTTATTGATTCATTATGTATCGGCAATCTAAATTGAGGACGTTCAGAGCCTTTGAGTTTAGTAAATACCTTTTCCATAAACAATATCCTGTTAGCATCCCTATTTTTAGCTTCCTGTTAGCATCATTTACCTTCCTGTTAGCGTCCCTATCTTTAGCTTGCTGTCAGCGTCCCTATCTTTAGCTTGCTGTCAGCATCCCTATCTTTAGCTTGCTGTCAGCATCAATATCGTTACCTTCCTGTTAGCATCGTTATCGTTACCTTCCTGTTAGCATCGTTATCTTTACCTTCCTGTTAGCATCGTTATCTTTACCTTCCTGTTAGCATCCCTATCTTTACCTTCCTGTTAGCATCCCTATCTTTAGCTTCCTGTTAGCATCCCTATCTTTAGCTTCCTGTTAGCATCCCTACAGTAATAATTGAAACACATTCTGAGGTTAAACGTTGTAGAAGAACTTCAGTTTCTTTCTTCGGCAGCGAGGAGGACGGCAGCGGCGCTTTCCTTCGCTTCCTGCAGCAACGCCGCCGCTCTCTTCTGAGTCTGCAACACAAAAATATTATTCAAGATTAATTAACTTTATTTAAACAAACGTCACTTACAGAGCACGCAGACGCACTTACAGCCATCTTGAAGGCGTCGTCTGCGATGTCTTTGAGGTTGATGGTGACGTTGTAATATGCTCCGAAAACAGCCGTCTCTAACGCTTTAGCTGCCACCTGGAAACACAAACTTCAAATTAAAGGTTTTATTTATATAAAGTTTTATTTTGAAAACTGGCTCTCTGAACTAAAACCATTGTGATTGATTTCTGGTTGTATCAGTGGTTTTGGTCACCTGAGCGTCCGACTTGCAGGCAATGTTTCCGTAGACAACCATTTCTTTAAGAGGCGACCAAAGGACGCTGATCCTGTCAGCCAGAGCCAAGGGCACAGCCACCGCCCTCTGCAGCCCCTCCTGCATCGCAACCTCTCTCCTGATTATAGATGACAGATGATAGATTACAGATTATAGATGACAGATGACAGATTATAGATGACAGATTATAGATGACAGA
>NW_022282462.1:3539-7534 GCF_004355925.1 Anarrhichthys ocellatus
GATGACAGATTACAGATGACAGATTATAGATGACAGATTATAGATTATAGATGACAGATTGCAGATTATAGACGACAGATTATAGATGACAGATGACAGATTACAGATGACAGATTATAGATGACAGATTATAGATTACAGATTATAGATTATAGATTACAGATTAGATGACAGATTATAGTGTCTTTTAATATCTGATGTAAACTATGTTAACATGATTAAAATGTGAATGTATGACACTACATATACAGTAATTGTATATACACTCATGATGAATAATGTACGTAAACATTCATCTTTGTGTTGATTATAAAAGTTTTACATAATTCAATAAAATCACCTTTTCATCTCCTCTGCGGTGTTCTTCGGCATCTTCAGCGCCGCCTTCAACAGAAAGACACATGTTGAATAATTACTATTCATGAAGAGGAGGGACGGTTTAGGACATTTAGGACGGTTTTGTGACATTTAGAAAATCTTAGGACGTTTTGGACTCAACCATGTAGCTGTTGAAGGCGGTCGAGTCGGCGTCCACCATCAGCAGCAGCTCGTTCGTGGCCTGATGGAACGGAGGGATCAGCCTCCTCATCCTGTTGTCCAGCTTCTCAAACTGTCTCTTCCCGTAAGTCATCTGACCGACCATGGCGCCCAACGCTGCCCCCTACAGGACAGGTGGTATCACACTTTATAATATACAGAATATATATATTACAGTTTAATAATGATGCGTTCTGGTACCAGAGCAGCGACGGCAGCAGAAACCGATCCTCCACCAGGAGCCGCCGTTCGAGCGCCAACACTCTGAACAAACTGCTGCAGAGACAGAGACACCAGCCGGCTGTTCTCCTGTGACCTCACCATGTACCTGCACAGGTAACAACACCTGGTTATGAATATTTAAAGTAATTATGTGTCAGTAATAAAGTCTCACCATCTTGTTTACCTACAATAAAAGGTAAAGACTCACTCTATGATTCTCTCCTTCGGGTTGAACGGACCGAGAGAGTCGAGGCCGAGTTTACTGATCACCTGACGACACAAAGAGACGTCACGTCTTTCTCATTTCATCCATAATTAATGCTCAATATATAGAAAATATATTCAGTCTCCCACCAGCCGGACTTTGTGCTCCTCTTCCACGATGAAGAGTCGGTCTCTCTGGATGTAGAAGTCAGCAGAGTCCAGCACGGCCTTCAGAGGGATCAGGCCTACGATCTGAGAGCCCACCACCGGCAGCTTCAGCTCCTGAGTACGACATCGATCAATAATCAATTATCAATGATCAAAATCTAACAATATGATGATACTTCTGCTTGTTGAATGTCCTCTGACCTCAGCTAGCCTGCAGACCTCCTGGTGCACAGTGTGGAGGGGGGTCACCTCGTAGTCCAGGATGTTGGTGGACACCTGAGCAATGTTGGCTTCGTCCAGGTACCAGCCCATCCCCTGCACCTTCTGCAGAAGCCCCGGCTGGTCAGGAGACAGGCAGAGGTTATACAACTTCTATGAAATGAGATTCACTGAATGTATTTAATAGTTGACAAAGTGAAGAATTCATGTTTTGTGGAGGATAGACATTGAGAACTCAAACTCCCAGCATGCACCTGGTCTTTCCCTCGGCCCTGCTCCCTGAGGTCCAGAGCGATGCGGTGAGCCTGCTCTTTGGTGCCGATCAGGTTCACGTTGAAGGCGATGAGGAACTTGCGAGCGCCCGTTACCGTGGCGCCCCACGACGGCACGAACACGGCAGGACCGAAGTCAGGGGACCAATCAGAGAGCTTCAACTGGTGGACACAAAGACAGAATAAAACATTTGTCCTGTTTTAGGCGTTTTCTAGGGCTTTTATTCTGAAACTACAACACAGTTCTGTAATGTTCACTAAACTCTCTTTACTTACTGGTCTCCTACATTTCCCACAATGCCTTGGTTGAAGAAGAGACAGAAAGTAAACTTCTTAGAAGAGTTTGTGTCTCACCTTGTCAGGTAAAGCTTCGTACTCTCCGGTTCTCACAGACGGAAGATTTCTTCTGGATTCTTTTTGTGCTGCTTCACCATAAAGATAAACTGAAGACATAAAGGGAGTATTAGCCACAATGCTAACATAGCTCTATTAATCGGTTATTAATCAGACATGAATCAGATATTAGGTATCTCACCGGGGACGTTCAGCATCTCCGCCAGTTTCTGTCCGAAGACGTCAGCACAGTGAACACAGTCGTCCATCGAAACGTTCTGGATGGGGATGAAGGGACAAACGTCCAGTGCTCCGGTCCGAGGATGCTCACCTGAACAGGTAACACACATGTCAGCGGTTTCCTGTTGTGATGAGGAAGTAGCTGCTCACCTGAACAGGTAAGTAGCTGCTCACCTGAGTGCGTGCTCATGTCGATGAGGCTGAAGGCCTGCCGGGCGGCATTCAGCGCTCCCTCCACCACGGCTGCAGGTGAGCCCACGAAGGTGTAGACCGTCCGGTTGGTGGAGGCTCCAGGGTCGACTCCCAGCAGGCTGCAGCCCGGCGTGCCGGAGACGGCTGCTGCGATGGCATCGATCACCTGAGACAATAATCAATAATCACCTGAGACAATAATCAATAATCACCTGAGACAATAATCAATAAGCACCTGAGACAATAATCATCGATCACCTGCTTCATTATTGTTATGAATGAACGTTTCATAACATAGTAACTCTAAGTACTTGTACTTCACTCTAGTTTGTATATTCTGATATTCTGCAGGTAATCATTGAGAACATTGATTTAGAAACTTACAGATTAAAGAAACAACTAAATAAAAGACAAACCTCTTTGTTTCGACCCTCTGAGAAGTTGGGGACACACTCGACCAGCTGAGCCATAATGTCTGAAACTGAATGAAGAGATTCAAACTCAGTCTGCAGGTCTAACGTCACCCCCCAAAACCCACAAACCCCCCACTGCTCCTCTAACAGAGTCCAGTGTGTCTAATGATTAGCTGCAGGTCAGTATGTGGGTCAGCTGACAACGATTACTGATTAACACAAAGCTCACGGTCCGACACATACAGAGACTCATCAGGCTCATCGTGGTCGGATTATTGTTTCCACACTTTAAATGTTCACATAACTCTGAATGAAGTGTTACTCACTGTTCATGGGTTAAACGCTCCATTTCAACACGCCTCATGTTGCCTCATGTAACTTGGGGTCCATGTTTACTTCCTGTCAGCTGACGTCGTTCAACCTTCAACACATTCAGAACGTTTAAAACTGTGAAGCTGTTCCTAGATTGTAAACGTTGTGACATCACAACAGTGTTTTCTAACAGTATTTATTTAGCATTTATCTATTATTTATATAGTATTTATCTATTATTTATCTATTATATATCTATTATTTATATCTATTATTTATCTAGTATTTATCTATTATTTATATAGTATGTATCTATTATTTATATAGTATTTATTTAGCAATTGTCTAGTATTTATATGGTATATTTATCTGGCATTTATCTATTATTTATCTAGCATATATATAGTATTTATCTACTATTTATTTAGCCCTAAGAACTTCTTTATCATAAAAAGAAATGTAGACGTCACTTCAGTGAGACAGGTACGATGGTAGCGTTACGTTTCCTCTCCTAAAGCTGAAAACACAGCTGGTTACTGGTTACTTGTTGGGGTTAAATATTTTGAGAGTTACATCAGAAAGAACCAAACTCCATCAGACGTTGAAGAGTTAATCAGTGATCAGATGGATCTCTGACAGCTGATTGGTTCAGAGCAAAAAACAATCCGTCCTCCTCTTTGTTGACTAAGATCAGAAATACTTCAGTTATTTTATGATCCGTCCAACAGAATGATTATTTAAAAAGTTGATTCTTTGATACTAGAGAAAGTTCATAATTCATATATTATACACACACACACACACATATATATATATACACATATATATATATACACATATATATATATATATATATATACACATATATATATATATATATATA
>NW_022282463.1:0-7182 GCF_004355925.1 Anarrhichthys ocellatus
TGTATATGTATGTGTATATATGTATATATATCAATCCTAACATGTATATACAGGAGATATAAAATATCTCCACAATGGACATGCCGTTATGCCATCTTAAATCTAACACAACGACCTCTGCTGGTACACAGGACGTATGACACACCGTGCTCACTGGTTGACAATTATACTCGGACATAGATACATCACCGTTACAGGGATACAGGATAATTATATCAAATATAAAAGATACAAAACATTATACACTTGTTGCCCAGTATAGGTTTTTTTAACAGAGTAATCTCAAATATATGTACTGTTCTGCATAGATAGTGCCACTGCTCTTAAGGCGCAGAGATGTGGACTACTGCCTTTTAATTTTAAGAGGTAAAAGTAAGGCTAAATAGATAATAAAAGAGTTGTGTGTGTTAGTATGCGCCTCCACCCTAGGTTAAGGGTTAATACTAATGTCTACAGGTTCCAGGAGCCGGGCCCTGTATGAGCAGATGTGTGTGTGTGTGCAGTCTGTGCACTGTTTGCGCAGTCTCAGACTGTGCATCGATCCATGACACTAACCACAATGCCTTCCTGCTGATGTTGCAATAATTACCAAAGCGCTTCTGCCTGTCAACCTGGCCATCTGGAAAGTAGCTACAATCCCTCTGATGGCCTCGTGCTGAACCCATTACCCTGTATGGCGGCATGTAAATCATGTTTTTGGTCTTTTCGTTAATTGTTTTTTTAAATGGTGCATCTAACGCCTCATTTTATGACCAGGGAATTACAGCCCTTCCAAGAGATCACAATTTGGTGACTATCAAAACTTTCCCTTTACATTTCTTTAGGACTTTTCTTAATTTCAAAATATCGAGGACACATAATCCGTTTGTTTTTGTTGCAGTTGGTGTGAGGTTGACCCACAGTTTTGGGTAAAATGCTTGGACTTCCTACAGACACACAGGAATACCTCTCCAAGCTTATACCCTTACATGGATAATATCTGTTTCACAACAATCACTCTTTGATTATATTTCAGTACATTTCACAGCTAACATGCACATGAGCATTTGAACACAACACCTCCTTCCTCTTCCTACCCCTCACAGGCAGAGGTGTTCAATGCGTTCAGGGAGTTCTTCCAGGCAGCGTCGTCTCGACCAGCTCCGTGTGGTGTATGTCCCTACCCGTCATCCCGGGCCATCTACGCTGTGGACCTCATGCTAAAGTGGAGTACGGGTCAAAAAGGTGAGCGTTGGTTCTTTACATGATTCAACAGCATTCTAAAGAAGTATCTGCTAACGTTATAGTGTGAGCCTCAAGGGATCGGAGCTCGAGCCCAAACTAGGAATGCACCAATCTGACTTTTTCTGTCCATACCTGGGGTTAAGGTACCGACACCGCTGTTTAATAAATACGCTGTATGCCTCATTCTTTTGTGTAAGGCAACATCAGGCTTGACTTACACATTGCTTTACTAACTTTGTAAAACAAAATGTAAGAAATAAATACATATATATAAATGAACCAAATTGTTATTTATCAAAAATAACGGCATCCGATACCAGATCGGTCCGTTGTCACAGATAGCTCTACTTTCTGCTTCGCTCAGATGTTGATACTGAAGAGGTTTCAACTTTCAAAATTGGCATAACTCTTCAGCCCTTCCAACCATATAAATAGTGCCTTTATCAGTGAACTATTTGTCACAGTCGCATGATTGCGCATGCCAAGTTACAAAAATTCAGAGGTGCTCAACCAAGCACCGCACACCGGCAAGTAAAAACTACCCTTTACTCCTTCCTTCGTAAAGTACCCGGCTTGGAACAGAAACTCTGAGAGCTGCGACTCTGCTTCCGTTAGTGTTCTCCATTTTGAAAAAACTTGAGTTACTATAAATTCTGTGTTACATGCATACACAAGTCAAAAGTTCACAGCTTCCTCATCTGTTCGACACGGAACACGCATACCAAACAGGCCGGTGAACAGTTCAAGCGCACTGCGGGCAGAGTGGAAACATCAGCACTCACTGATGAGATTAACAGGCAGCCTCAGAGACGATCAACTCTCAAGTGTTTTTTCTGCTGTGCTGAGCTCGCACCAAACCGTGACTCCAATTCACCTTTTTCACGTCTCATTGGCCAAGAGCCTGTTTTGGTCACTAAATTATTACTTTAATAAAGAATGTGCTTCAACATCAGGGCTCTGTGGCCCAAACTGCTTTTCAGGTGCTACAAGGTAACCTTAGATTTTCTAAACTTAACATTTGCATTGCGAAACATTTGCATCAGCTCCACCCATGGAAGAAGAACAGAAACAACCAGGTGCTCAATGGCAATGGAAGAGGAAACACCACCATAGTTCTTGTTTTGCAGTTTGAATAAAGAACACTCCATAACATAGTAAGCTGTTAAAAAACATTTTTAGAGACATTTACTAGTGACAAATCATTTTTTGAGGATTTTTAATCAAGGGTGCTCAGAACCCCCCACACACCCGTATTTCACACACTACCTATGTGTAGCTCAAGGTCTCCTTTTTTTGGCCCCACACACACACACACACACTCTTTTTTTCTTTTAAGATTACTTGAAGCGAGACCATTTCTCTTTTGAAAGAAGACATTTTTCTCTGAGATCAAGATCATGCACTTACATCTTATTTCCTTATTGTGACCTAAATCATACCGGGTTACACCTACAAGATATTGGCAGACATTTTCACCCCCGACTCAAATACTGACACTTGTGTCAGTGACCCTCAGACTTACAAACCTAAACACAAGAAAAAGACACAAAGGGACTGACCCCTACATACAAACAATAGGAATTCCCTGGACCTTCACAACTTGTGATTGCCATTTAAAGTATATTCTCACATAATATAGACTAAACAATTAGTCAAATATTTAAATGCATTCTAATATGTGTTGTAATGGTACATTTCTACTTAGTGTATATTGTGTAAATGCTGAACGTGCTGGTACTTTTGCTGTGAACTCGGTACACCTTCACCCTTTGTGTTAGTGTACATGCTCAAATGTGTCTTGCTGTTGTGCTAATGGAAATATTATATTCTTATGAGTAAACTGTTTTATAACTTGTTATTGTACAAGCTATCATAAGCTTGCGTCATGTAGCTTGTGACCCATGCAGCAGCTGCCTGCCTGCACACATATCCTCTTCATCTGTGTGTTGGATAACAAGTACTTACTGTATATTCACATGTTCTATGCCTTAAGGATAAAACGTATATATCTGTGTGTCTGTTGTTACACAGATAAAGCACATCTTTTACTTCTTTAAATGCTGTGGCGTACATGGCCTGAAACAATTCCAGTATACAGGCCCCCACCCTTGATCACTCTTCTATACAACTCTGTATACTCTGTGTGTTTAAGTATGATTTAAAAGACAAGCTGTGTTTCACGTTATCCTTCATTTCAGCTTAAAAAGACTCAACAGCGGGTGAAATCATTTTCCACCACAGTGTTAAAAAATGCAGTATTTTCCCTTCTGTGGATGTCTTTGTTTAGGATACTAACCTTTTACAACACACGTTTCTGTTCTGTGTAATCGTCTCATTTGTGTGCGTTCTGATCCTGGGTCAGGTGAGCGAGTCATGCAGCCTCAGATCCTGGAGTTCAACTTCAGCCCAGACTGCGCCAGGGCCTGCCTCTACCACCCCTCCTTCTACAACCACATGTTCCAGACACTGTTCCTGGATCAGCCCGAGCACTGTCCGGTCACACAAATAGCATGATCGACTCCACTCTGTCTTTCTCTGTCACCGGTTTACCACCTACATTCTAGTTGATATTAAAAGCTTATGAAACACGTTTGCCTCTGTAACTCAATTCCTCGTGAATCTTTAAATCATTACCTTTTTTTTATTTTAATAGTTATTACAAGGTTGTCCTCTGAACCTGATGGTGTTATGAACTTGGTGGTGGTGATTAAAACTCAAACACTGCTGTACACAATGAGAAGCAATAAAACCATGTTTGGATTATACATGATTGTGATGAAACTTAAGTATTCAGTTACCTTTCCCCTCCTCCGCCCACCTTCCTGTTCATCACTTCTTTCCTTCCTTGTGGCTTCACACGTCGGTCGTCTACTTGAAGAGGAGAGAACATTCAGACAGAAATAGATGAACATCTGCTTAGTTGTAAAAAGGGAAGTTTAAGCAAGCAGCTCTAGATAAAGAATGTGCAGAAGATGAAATCTGTTCATTCGATGTGTGATTAGATATATGACCATGGGTTTCCGCCAGAAAAGTTGTTTGGCCCTGTGGCAAGCGTCGTTTTAAAAATTCTTTAATGTATTTTTCTTTGTTTCTGTGTTATTATTCGGTTAATGCTGACTTGTCAGTGATTTTCTACCTGGTGTAGTGTAGATGTATCTTTACTCAAGTAGACCGGGCCTTAATTCTATAATCTGGGTATTTATGTGTGTGTATTTTTTATCTTTGTCCCAATTAATAAATACATGTTTAACTTTAAAAGCTCAGAACCAACATCAATAGCATTTGTCATGTGGATTTAATTTCAATACGACTAACAATAATAAACTTTTGGATTCCAGACATCTCTCCCACCACTTGAGACATTGAATTGCCTCGTCCAGGTGCCTTATCATCCCCTCCCCCTCAGTATGAAGGTCAGAGCTGTGAGGTGTCTTTCTCCAAAAGAAAACACTAATGCAGCCACATCCAACCAGTCTTTCAACCCCAGAACTCCTTTTTTTCACTGAAATATTTTTCCCTAAAATGGATGTTTAATGAACTCAAGTTTGACCTTTATAACCTATCTACTTTTTTAACACTGTATTGTGTTTAACATGAAGTGACAATAATAGACACTCAGAGCAGCAACTAACCCAAACCCAAACTAAGGAGATAAAACCATATCCAAAGCATCCAACCTCCACAATGAAATGTTGAGTGTCCGAGATAGCAAGGATGGGTGCAGAGGGCCCCTCTGCCTCTGCCTGAAGGATCCACTGAAACTTGACATGTCGTGAGGTGAGAGCATGAAGAGGGACACCAACAGAGCAAAAGTTTCTGATGAAACGTCCGTAAAAGTTGGCAAAACCTAGGAAATGTTGAACTAGCTTTCAACTTGTAGGCGTGGGCCAATTCGCCACAGCACTGACCATAGAGGGGTGGGTCAATGACATGACATGCATATTTTTGTGTCCGAGTCCACTACTTCCTTTTAAAATAATTGTATCAATTCATGACATATCAGTTCATTCTATAAAACCTATCCGGTTTTGATACATTTTCAGTACAATCAAATAATATATATTATTTTATGTTTTGGCACCTCAAATGCTGAAAATGTCAGGCGGTGCACCTGTCCTAGCAGATGAACAGACTAAGAAAACTATTAAAAAAGGTATTTAAATGATAATAAATTACTATGGCATGCTTTTATTGTTGAAACGACAATTAAAATAAACCAACTTTTTACAAATGCCAATAGTTTTAAGCTGTTGCGATAATTTAAAAACTTTTGTCCAGCAATTTGAATGTTCTCAAATGTCAGGGTGGCACAGCTGTAAAGATGGGACTTTTATTATGAAATGAAAGTACAGAACAGTAAACAGGATATTGCATCTTCAAGAGGACCTCAACTGACCTTTATAGCAGAGTGAAAATGTTTTTATATCTCTTTTGAATATTGATAAAAACAGCTACTTCCAATTTATAGGTAGAGTGGTTCAGTTTCCATGTCAGGGTGGTACAAACAATGTAAAACTAGAAACATTTTATTTTATCATAAATGTCTTTATTCTATTTAAAATGTATATGTATGAAGTTGTTAGCAAGAACAAAAGCTAATGCTAGTGTCCTAGTAGATGCCTGTTTAATGTGAAATCAGTTGCAAATGTCAGGTGGCGCAACCAGTAAATCAGGTGGTGCAACTGCAGAGAATGTCACTATGATATATTTAAAGCTCTAACTTTATTTACTATTTTTTTCAAAAGTTTAACAGTGTTTAGTTAACATTATACACTTTCAAATTATTTTCATGATATTAATGAATATTGTTTAACTATTAAGGATACCACTGTCAAGTAAAGCAGAATCAGCAGGACACAGGGAGCCGACAAGTCCTGTATGGAGTGTGTGCAAAACGCTGCCATAATGAGGTAGAAGTTGCAACACCCCAGGTGGAAGCGACTGTGATTTTGCCTATTCCAGTTATGTGCTAAACATGATTACTATGAAATATTTACTACTTTTAATTAAAATAGACTGACTAAAAAAATTATGTATTTGAAAAAAAAAAAAAAAATGCAAATTTTCTGCATATTTCCTGTGATTACATTGTCAGGTGGCACAACTGATAAATGTCATGGTGGTGTGACCAGGTAAAACATTAATTTAAAGCAATAAATAATAGGTTGAAGTGAATTTTTTTTTGCTTAATATGATGTGAAGAACTATTGTATTGAATGTATTAATTTGAATATTTGTATTATGTTTGAATGTTTGAATGTAAAATCAAATGTTAAATATACTAAATATTTGGCCAAGAGAACACAATTATGATAAATTATTGTATATATATAAAACACAACCACAAAATATGTGTTAGACACTAAGGGATACTTGTCAAAAATTTCAGTTTGAATAAATATTAGGAAAATATATATTTTTTTTTATAAATATGTGGTTACGCCACCTGATATTTTTTAGCCTGTGAAGTTAAAAAATGCTTAAAAAAAACTATTTAAAACACTATGAAAAGTTGGTTCACAACTTAGACTTGTTTCACCACATTGTTCCAGACACAGAACTATGCATTTTGAAGATAATTTTAAAAATGAGCTTTTTAGAAGCCTTATTTGTCAATGACCCGGGTCAGTCTGTAGTTTGGGGAAAGGATAAAGCCGAGGAAAGCGACAGTGGGGGTGTGAAGGTCGCACTTCTCAGTCCAGGCAGGTGTACCTGATGCCAACATGTTTGGGGGTTTCCAAAGTGTATTTTTAAAAACTTTAATTATACATTCAAACATCCCATTAACACCAATTCAAATATGCGATAGTGCTCCAGCTAAGGGTTCCATGTTGGCCTGTGTCATGGAAGAAGAATTCTCTCTCTCTCTCTCTCTCTCTCTCTCTCTCTCTCTCTCTCTCTCTCTCTCTCTCTCTCTCTCTCTCTCTCTCTCTCTCTCTCTCTCTCTCTCTCTCTCTC
>NW_022282463.1:7282-7525 GCF_004355925.1 Anarrhichthys ocellatus
TCTCTCTCTCTCTCTCTCTCTCTCTCTCTCTCTCTCTCTCTCTCTCAGATAACACAAAATGCAGTTTTTAAAATGAAGGTTTTTATTATTAAGGGGGAAAAAAAAATCCAAATCTACATGGCCCTGTGTGAAAAAGTGATTGCCCCCTAAACCTAATGGTTGGGCCACCCTTAGCAGCAGCAACTGCAATCAAGCATTTGCGATAACTGGCAATGAGTCTTTTACAGCGCTGTAGACGAATTT
>NW_022282464.1:0-7480 GCF_004355925.1 Anarrhichthys ocellatus
CTGGTCATATATATATATATATATATATATATATATATATGACCAGAGCACGGGGATAACCCCTTAGCAGGGATCCTGTTGTGGGTTTCTCTTAATGTATGATATTCTGTTTTTGACTGATAGGCAAAACCCCACAGAGCCTACGAGTCCACTGCTAAGGAGAACATCCCTCCCAAGTCTATAGCACAGGAGAAAGGTACAGTTCCCCCTTCTAAACTCTTGATGATTCTTTTCATAAAAATGACCAAATACCTGAAGTCTATCATTAACACGACCTCATGATGTGAGCAATGTTTGTCAGGGTGGATGAGTTGTTTCTTTAAAGTGTCAGTTGTCTTGTTTTGCTACAAAACCCTTCTCCTCACGTCTCTGTTAAAATATTGATGCATGTATCTCGTCAGAGGAGAGTTGCACCGTGGGTCTACCACTCGGCGTGGAGTACGAGCGGAAGAAACAGAGGCTGCAGCATGAACTCCGTATGGACTACAGGCGCTACATGGCTCAGGTGACTGTCACGGACTTGGCTGTTTACTCGTGTGTTTGGCCGTAGCAGGCGAGCTTGAAGATCAGCTAAGGCTTTGTTTAGTTCTATTTTGACAATGGGCTTGATTGTACTGTAAGGTAGATATCACTACCGCAGAGGTCCGCAAGAAACACGAGTCGTATGAGAGAGGAAACGCAGACATAAGCTGTGATCCAGGGAAGTGTAAAAGTCACAATGTTGGAATCATGTTGGCAACATTTTATGTTCCAGAAAAACCACTTTGGCCATGCAGAGCCTGGACCGTTAATTCGCCTCAATAATAGGAGATCCATCAAGGTAAATGTCTCTTAACGACTTAATGATGTCACTTGATTGCCAGATCATATCTTTGACCGAACAGGGTAGTTATGATTTTACAAAACTGAGTGAGTTGCTGACATATCACAAATTTAATTAAGAACCTTTACTGTTTTTATCAGCCAGCTTTTTGAACGAAGGACAATAATTCCTCATTATTACTGGAGAGCAGTCGTTTGAATGGAATGAGTGATACAGAAACCTTGTGCTAACTCCCCCTCATTCTTTATGGAGAAAGATTTAATAAAAGATTGTTTCCAAAAATATACAAAATGCACGTAAGATACTATCTAAACATTGTTGATTCCCGACCAGGTGGTTCCTGTACCCCAGAAGGTACTTCAGCAGTTTGTTTCCAATGAATAAATGCAGAGATGGTATATTAGCTCAACTCATTTAAAAAAATAGAAATTACAATTTGATTACAAAAATACATTCGTCAGCTGTAACAACCATAGTCACATTTAGTCACAGAGTGAATACTAGCTACATAGCAAGCAGAGAAGTTCAAATAGTTAGCTGAAAATAATGCATGAATAGCTGAAATAATAGGCAAAAATAATGCATGAATGGCTGAAAGCAATGCATAAATAGTCTAAATATTAGTCTAAAGTAATGAATAAATGGTTAAATTAATAGTTAAACAAAATAAGTCTCGATGACCCAACTTGACATTTCTGCTTTAAATAGTTGCTGTGGACCTGATCTAGTCCCACAAAGTCTTTTTAAACAAACATTCCCTTTTTCAATCATGTTTCCATCAGCAACACCTGCTTGAAAGCCAGACGGACGTTCTTCCCAAACAGCGCCCGCCCTCCCGGAGGGATGCAGCCACTCTCACAGAGGACAGCAGGGGACTGCACAGGGCTTTGCGTCTCGCTGAGCTTATGACCCTCTGTCCTGAGGCGGACCAGGAGCAGGCGTCAGTACTTCCCAGACACTGTGACAGGCTGGGGAAGCCTCTGGACCGGGACTCCGAGGAGGAGGAGGAGGAGGAGGAGGAGGAGGAGGAGGAATACTTTAAGGAGCTGGAACTAGTGGAAGGAAGAAGGCGCAGGCATATAGGGGTCGAGGCCAGTTATGAGAAGAGACGATCCAATAAGACCGATGGCAGGTATACGTATATTCATGTATGTTAAGAGCGTGATAAAAAAAATAGCACACACTTGTTTGTCCTTATCATTTTTTTCTGTTTTTGTTTTACTTTTCCCAGGGAGCAGAGGGAGGATCTAGTAGGCAGGGGATCGAGAGCACTGACCAACAATGAGGATGTGGAGTTTGCCACTGGCCTCAAAATAGGTTAAAGGACATTTTTACAGTGTTTTTACTTATTACAAATGACTCTGCTAAAAGTCAATTTGAACATGTGTTGTTCTGTTAGGACAGTTCTTATCAGAGTTATTGTTTAGTGGAGAATGTTTTTGATTAGTTAAACTGCCATTTCATTATTTGAAATTGGTATTCTGTGTTTTCAGGAGCAGTCGATACAGAGGACGCCTTACAGAGGAGGAAGGAGCGCTACAGACGGGAGCTGCAGGAGCAGATCGCTGAACAGCATAGGAACAAGAAGAGGTGTGTTGTTATTGATCCATGTATATATATATATATGTATGTATGTATGTATGTATGTATGTATGTATGTATGTATGTATGTATGTATGTATGTATGTATGTATGTATATTTTTTTTTTTTTTTTTGTGTCTTCTCAAAGTGTTCCTGAGGAGAGCCCCAGACCTCTGCTTGCTCATGCTTGTCCTTGTTGCAGGGAGAAAGATTTGGAGCTGAAAGTCACTGCAACGGGACCAAACGATCCTGAGAAACGGGTCAGTAGGCCTCACGACATCCCACTCTCATGTAGCCTGTGTAAAGAGGATTGTTGGTTACTTTTGAGGTCACAGTGGGTGAATACAAATCACTGACCATTTTACGTGTTTGACCCTCCAGCTGCATCTGTAAGGATGTAATCTGTGAATGATGGTTGTGTCTCAGTTCATAGCAAACTCTTGAGTGCAGTAGTATAATGATAATTCTTATCACCAAATAGTGGCAAAAAAAACAAGCTCACGCAGAAAATACGACTAAAAGGGGAATATGAATACATGCCATATACATCAATCTCTCAATTCTGTCTAATTCCACAAATCAGCCGTACCGAATCAGACAGTTTGGTCTGTGCCGAAGAGAAACTCATCAGGCCTTGGAGCCTTCAGCAACGGGAGGGAGTGAGACCTCATCCAGAGGCCTCCCTAATAACGTGAAGATGGGTGTGCGAGTCAGAGAGACTCCTCTTCCTCCTCCCGAGCAGCCCCATGTGGCCTTCCAGTCCCCTCTGCTGGAGTATAGCTCCGCCCTGAGCCTGTCGCCCAACAGCCAGCCTGCTGGCCCCTCCTTCCCCAGAACCACGGACACTCCCAGGTACCCCTTGAATTTTAACTTCACGCTGAGCTGTAATTCTCAAGATTTCAGTCGGCGATAACCTTGGTGACAAGCGCATGGCGTTTCCTGTGACTGTGTCACAATAAAAGCCACCTGGTGTTTCCTCAAATTTAACACTGGGCTGTGGGAGAGTGAATTCTGAACAGTGAGGGTGAAATCAATTCGATAAAATTGGACATGGTAACGCTAGATTGCATGAATGTATCATTTACTTTTAATCTCCTGTGCCTGTGAATTCAGCTCGTAAATGGCGGACTCCGCCACCAACAATGGCAAATCCTACAAACGATGTTTCCTAAAACATCTAAAGAGGATAACTTGAAACTCTAGTCGTGTTATTTAAAAAAACATTTAAGTTGCTGGCAAGTCCATTCAACATGTTGTTTTTTGTTTTTTTCTGTTGTGAAAGATAAACAAATACTTTGGCCTCGTTAGTTCACCTCATACTGTGTAGCTCATATCATAAAACACAATATAGAACACCAGATACAGCCAGAAAATTAAGACCTACAGAACGTTTCAGCATTTACAAAAGAGATACTGTGTTGTATAACATCATTGATTGTTTCATATTCTGCTTTGAATCTCCAGAATCCCCTTGTTTGCTCCTCATCCTCCTCCAGCCCTCAGTGAAGCCTACAGGAGCCCGTATGGAGAGCCCCATCACTACTACGGCACCAGAAACCTGCTCGACCCCAACATGGCCCACTGTAAGCACTGGTCTCCTCCGCTAAATGTAGGGAGCGGAACAACCTTCACTCTTAGTGAACATATTGGTGGAAGGCTAAACAGATGCTACGTTCAGCGCTATCGTCCACATTTTTATGTTTTAATTTCTGTGTTCAGATGGTCCCTTGTCTGTTCCTCCCGTGTCCTACTGGAACGTACCAGCAGGAGGAGCTCCGCCCAGCCACTTTGGAAACCACAGCCAGCACAGTGGCAGCAGCTTCCCTGAGCCTCCAACACAGTAAATATATCCCCCTCACTTTTTAGCTCTTTGACCTGGAAAGCAGGGTCAGGACGTGTTCAGCAGCTAACCGTGACTGTATCTGCTTTACCAACTCCCAGGCATCTTATGGTCCTGTCATCTCATTTAAATTCAACCAATTGTTCTGAAGAATATGAGCCAAAAACAATAGAGGACAATACAGCCTCTTGTAGTCAGCCTTTCTAACCTAACAGAATGGACTTGAATAAACTTAAATATTAAGTGTGATTCTGCAACTCTCCTGACAGGCCTAGCAGTGAGGCGGCCCCTGTGGAGTCGCACATCAGGGTTTTCCCCTCCGACAGATCCAGATCAACCCCCGAGAGGGTTTTGCGCTACAGGGAGGCTTTGAAACAGCAGGTGGGTAAACCTTCCTACTGCCATCGTGCATTGGAATCATCACGCTCCTCTGAAACACAAGGAGCTCAGTCCGGGTGTGTAGATCTTAATGGTTGCATTATAATTACAGTATCTGAGGACATGGATGAAGTTTCCACCTCGTACCTCTGGTTTTCTGTATGTAACAAGGCGCCCGCTGCCTGCTCATGCTCGCGGCTTTCCGTGCATGAACTTCACAAATAGCTCACTGATAAAAGCACTATTAAGAAGTCTGAAGATTTTACAAAAGATGGCAAATTAGTTTTTAAATGCTTTAGAAACAGGCATTTGATTACATGTTTAGCCAGCCAAATCGAATCGTTTACAGGATATTTAACCTTTTTATTATTATTATTATTATTATTATTATTATTATTATTATACATTTAATTCTTGATTTTTCCAGTTACGCTTGTTGACGTCTTGCTTCTTCACGGTACGGTTTGTTTGTCCGCCCTCTGGTGTTTCGGAGAATAATGCAAAAAGCTTTTGAACGTCAATAGTTAAAGACGGTAAAGGATTTGTACATTCATTTGTACTTCATTATGGGTTAAACCCACAATAAATGGCTGTGTATGAACAGCATCACCTTGGCTCGGCTCCTCTTTGGTTGTTCGCAGGTTTCTTTGAACTCTTACTGCATCCTAGTCTGTGATATGTTGGCAGGAAGCTTCCAGCGGAGGGCGCAGCGAGCTTTACAACAAGGTAAAACAGACCTAGTTAAGACTAAAAGATCTAGTGAAAGTGGAGTCCGCCCCTTAGATCCTCATTCATTTGTAGACGGTCCACCGTAGACGTGTTGTGAGATCTCCTCCCTACTCAGCTGGTACTTTACATCCCAGTTCCCCCTCAATCCCATAAGTCCTTCCTTCCTTCTCCGCTCTACTTGTCCCCGAGGCTTGCATTCTTTGTGCATTGGAACATCCCAGAGTGCATTATCATACTGATACCGACACATGTGCCTTTAATTCTGCCCCTCTATCATAGAGTTATAAGTACCAATTCCTGTTGTGCTGTGCATTGTGGGAAACGTGCAGAAGTTGTGTACTATTGGCTCATGAGTTGCACTTGCAACATGTGATTATTCAAACTGAAATGTGACAATGAACTAAACCTCAAAATGTATACCTTTTTTTGGCATCAGGATTATACTGTCATGGAAATGTATCTTATTTTTATGTTTGACTGTTGGCTGGAGTTTATATACTGTATGTTTGTATGTATGTATGTATGTACAGTTGTGTGAAAAAGTGTTTGCCCCCTTCCTGATTTCTTATTTTTTTGCATGTTTGTCACACTTAAATGTTTCAGATCATCAAACAAATTTAAATATTAGACAAAGATAACACAAGTAAACACAAAATGCAGTTTTTAAATGAAGGTTTTTATTATTAAGGGGGGAAAAAAATCCAAACCTACATGGCCCTGTGTGAAAAAGTGATTGCCCCCCCCCTGTTAAAACATAAATTAACTGTGGTTTATCACATCTTTGGAAAGCTGAGTTCAATTTCTCTAGCCACACCCAGGCCTGATTACTGTCACACCTGTTATCAATCAAGAAATCACTTAAATAGGACCTGCCTGACAAAGTGAGGTAGACCAAAAGATCCTCAAAAGCTAGACATCATGCTGCGATCCAAAGAAATTCAGGAACAAATGAGAAACAAAGTAATTGAGATCTATCAGTCTGGAAAAGGTTACAAAGCCATTTCTAAAGCTTTGGGACTCCAGCGAACCACAGTGAGAGCCATTATCCACAAATGGCGAAAACATGGAACAGTGGTGAACCTTCCCAGGAGTGGCCGGCCGACCAAAATTACCCCAAGAGCACAGCGACGACTCATCCAAGAGGTCACAAAAGACCCCAGAACAACATCCAAAGAACTGCAGGCCTCACTTGCGTCAATTAAGGTCATTGTTCATGGCTCCACCATAAGAAAGAGACTGGGCAAAAATGGCCTGCATGGCAGAGTTCCAAGACGAAAACCACTGCTGAGCAAAAAGAACATAAAGGCTCGTCTCAGTTTTGCCAGAAAACATCTTGATAATCCCCAAGACTTTTGGGAAAATACTCTGTGGACTGACGAGACAAAAGTTGAACTTTTTGGAAGGTGTATGTCCCATTACATCTGGCGTACAAGTAACACGGCATTTCAGAAAAGGAACATCATACCAACAGTAAAATATGGTGGTGGTAGTGTGATGGTCTGGGGCTGTTTTGCTGCTTCAGGACCTGGAAGACTTGCTGTGGTAAATGGAACCATGAATTCTGCTGTCTACCAAAAAATCCTGGAGGAGAATGTCCGGCCATCTGTTCGTGACCTCAAGCTGAAGCGCACTTAGGTTCTGCAGCAGGACAATGATCCAAAACACACCAGCAAGTCCACCTCTGAATGGCTTAAGAAAAACAAAATGAAGACTTTGGAATGGCCTAGTCAAAGTCCCGACCTGAATCCGATTGAGATGCTGTGGCATGACCTTAAAAAGGCGGTTCATGCTCGAAAACCCTCCAATGTGGCTGAATTACAACAATTCTGCAAAGATGAGTGGGCCAAAATTCCTCTACAGCGCTGTCAAAAGACCCAGTTATCGCAAACGCTTGATTGCAGTTGTTGTTGCTAAGGGTGGCCCAACCAGTTATTAGGTTTAGGGGGCAATCACTTTTTCACACAGGGCCATGTAGGTTTGGATTTTTTTTCCCCCTTAATAATAAAAACCTTCATTTAAAAACTGCATTTTGTGTTTACTTGTGTTATCTTTGTCTAATATTTAAATTAGTTTGATGATCTGAAACATTTAAGTGTGACAAACATGCAAAAAAATAAGAAATCAGGAA
>NW_022282465.1:0-1521 GCF_004355925.1 Anarrhichthys ocellatus
GAGAAGTAGAGTCATTTTCTCATAGACTTCTATACAACCAGAGGAGTGTTATTAGTATATTTGATCCTGGTTTTGAGAAGTTCAGGAGGGATCCTGAGAGATGGTTGTAGTATTCATACCATACTATATATATACATTAATATATAAGATATATATATATATCAGATATTAATGTCTGTGAGCTGCAGAGAAACCAGACGATATGTTTGTGAGGAGGCAGACAGTTTTATATTCTCTGAACACTTCACGTATTGATTTCAGCTGCGTATTGCAGCGTGCAGTGATCCGTGACATAATTCATATTACATCCACCATAAATCAGAGAGAGCCTCACGCGGCTGACTCGTCATCATCATCACACTGTTTGTTATTAATTCAGCTGCTTTACTTTACTTTTATGAACACATATGATGCATAACTATGATTCTCTCTCACTCATGAGCATCGAGGGATGAATTAAAGTTGTCCTCCTTTAGAGCTGCAGGTGACGTCATTAACCGTCTTCATGTTCTCACTTCGGTTTATACCAAGATGAGATGTGCACGTCTAACCTAACTTTGTATTTATTTATCGACCACATCAATAGATTTCAGGTCGTGTTGATAAGTAATTCACGGCAACTTTAATTCATCTTCAGACAATTTTATAAACGTATTGCTGAGTCATTTCTGGTTATTTCAGCTGTTTTTCAAGGAGTTCCTGTGCGGCGTGAACAACGATAAAAACAAAAGGTGGAGGAGGTGAGAGAAGCACTCTGACTTCAGAGAGAAGGAACTTCCAATCTGACCTGTCGCTGAGGGGGGGAGAGAGTGAGAGAGAGAGAGAGAGCGAGAGAGAGGGAGACACAGACCCTGAATGGAGAGGATCAGGAGTGACGGTGAGAGACAGCAGCACAAAGGCTTCCCACGGGGAGTTAATGGCTCCCACGTAAGGTCTCACAGGGGGAGAAGCTCACAATGTAGGAGTCCTCCAGAGGAGTGGGCGCCGCTCTTAATGGTGGCATATTAAAATAAAAAATAGCGCTTTCTGATGGAGCCAGTTGTGTCCCAATAAAAGAGGACATTTGTGAGTTTGTGTTTCCTGAAGACAAAAGAGAGCAAACGATGAGGATTTTCCAGATTCGACATAATTCATGCAGCAATTTAGATAAATGAACGTCTGACGGCAAGTCTGTTCAAATACTCTGGAGAGAAGATTCTGTTTCATTTTAGTTTTTAGTCTTTTTGTTGTTTCTGTGCATAAATTCACACAAACAGAAAAAACAACATAAGTGTGAAAATGGTGTCTTGTGTTCGTTTGAATTTACATTTCAAATTCTATGAAGGATGATGCTCCTACAAGTCTTCCTCACAGACTGAATGATGGAGTGTGACTGTGTTAAAGTTATGAAGTGGTGAACCCCCCCGACCCTCCACTCACTGCAGCAGCAGCCAGCGTCATAGCAAAGACAACTAAAGACTTAAAACAACCACAAAGAGACAAAAAGACTACAAAGAGAGACAATAAGACTACAAAGAGAGA
>NW_022282465.1:1531-6272 GCF_004355925.1 Anarrhichthys ocellatus
AGAGACAATAAGACTACAAAGAGAGACAAAAAGACTACAAAGAGACAAAAAGACTACAAAGAGAGACAATAAGACTACAAAGAGATACAAAGACTACAAAAAAAGACAAAGGACTACAAAAGGAGACCATACGACTACACAGAAAGACAAAAAGCCTACAAGTAGCTAAACGATCAGATTGTGAATCTTTTTATTATTATTTGTTAGCAGCACATGTTCATGACTCTGAGCCGCTCCACACACCTCTCATCCTCTCACTTCATTCCTCACAGCTGACTCCCCCATGTTCCACCTCCTCCTCCATCTAATGCTAATGTTTTACTTTGTGTTTCCAGCAGAAGCTTCATGGAACAAAGAGAGTAATCACACTGTAGCTATGAGCTTCTGTTAGACTGTGCGACTGTGTTTGATCTTCTTCTGCTGGACAGAAATGAATGGTGTTTGTTCTCCGTCGTGATACTCACTGTGGTTAATAATGCTGCCGACCGCTTTCATTTCCGTCCTGATGTTGGCGAAACCTTAATGGACGACTCTGTGCGGTAATCTGAAATTAATGGCCGTCATCATTTAATGCTTCTCAAGCTGCCTTTGAGTTTTTAGCCGGCGGCTCATGTGTCTGAATTCAGAATGTGACTCTGAAGCAGTTTTTTCTGCACACTTTGATCATCTTGTTTTATTCTCTGAATATGATCCTGGAGCTAAAATAGAGTTTATATTAATATTACTATTATACACCTATAATAACATGGATATTATCTGCTCCAATACTACAAAGATGCTATATTTTAATATACTGGTAGTATTTGAGAGGAATTCCTCGTACATTTATTACATGTGCGTGTGTCTGCATTGTGTTCTATCCTTTGTTCTTTTGTCTGTGAAACACTTTGCTGCTCGCTTTGCTGAGTGTTATATTAATAAGCTTTATTATTATTGTCAACCACTCAAGATATGTTTTTATTTAAACCTTTATTGAGATTTATATCCACCAATCAAGCTCTAAATATTACAATTACAGAGAAATTAGGATTTTCTACAAAACATGGTGTTTGTTGTCAAATCTAAGAGCCAATCAGCTCTTTGATCTGCCGTTTCCCATCATGCATTGGGATCTTTTCCTCTAAAATTCCCTCTGTGTTCTGTTTGAACACAGTACGACTTTAAAGCCATGCTATTTAGCAGCTAAATGCTAACATCAGCAGCTACATGCTCACAGTAGTCGTTGTTAAACACACACACTGTTTGCCAGTAGTTTAGCATGTTAGCATGTTGCTGCCGTACAGATGAGGCTGGTGGGAATGTCTTCGGCTCTGCAGGTATTTGGTCATAAACATAAAGTATTCACATCTAAATGTTGACCTGATGAAAAGTTACGACAGTTCATCCCGAGAGGAACGATGATCCCAATCCATCCAATAGTTGTTGAGACATTTCCACAGAGCTAGAGCTGCTAGAAACAAGACCGATGTAGTGAAGACATGTGGCAGAGTCCAGGCTCAGAGCCAGCAGGGGGTCCAACATGAGGCTCCTTCAGACCGGACTGACAGAAGAGCACATGAAGCAGTCTGAAACATTTCGGGGTGAGTTTAAACGTCTCAACACAGTTCTTCTTCGGTCCAGGGTGGAGTCGAACTTGAGTTTCTTCTGGAGACTCTGAAAAACACCTCATGAGATCTGAAGAAAGACAACTTTAGAATACAAAAAAGTGATTTCACCTGTTTAGAAGAGTTCATTCTATCTGTGTGGAATCCTTTATATGAACATTAACATGTGATATTATCAAATATTAATAAACAGGCTCTCAAGGAGCGACTGACTAACATGACATCAATGGAGCCAAATAGCTTCTTTCCTTAAAGAGAGACCCTGGAACCAACTCTGTGGCTTCATGTGACAACTAATAATGTCAAAAATAGAACTAGTTACATAGCATTGATATAGCTAACGTTAGCCAACGTTAGCCACCACAAGCTACTGGCCATGCCGGACCAAATAATGCTCTAAAATAGTCTCCGTTTAAGTTTGTGAGTTTTATCTTTCATTGTAGTCCAAAACTTTACTTGCAGCAGTTTGATAGATTCCAACTATGACGCATGTTTCCTGTTCCAGAAGCACAGAAATAAAAGAACTAGTTCACTGCGTCTGAACGCTGCAGACAAACAGCGTGAACATCAGAGAGCCTCCAGTCAGACTGCTCCTCAGAAACATCCTCTGTGACACACGCTGGGTTATTTCCTGCACTGGCTACTATTTCCTCCAGGAGTCTAACTGTATACTGAGCTGAAGGCAGGTAGAGTCACTCAGTTTGACCTGGAGGAGGAGGAGGAGGAGGAGGAGGAGGAAGATGGAAGGCAGGATGAGAAGACATCAGTGGTGAGGAGGAGCTCCCTCAGATGTGATCATCTTCTGCTCAGAGTGGAGGAGAAAAGCTTCGGAGCAGAGAGGAGAGGACGGAGGGAGGACGTTTTTTGAGATTGTATTTTAAACGGTCACAGATTGATGTCACAGGTGAAAGTGAAGAGGAGCGAGAGATGAAGGCACACTCAATCCTAATGACAGGAAGAAAATGTCTGTTTCTGCAGAAAAGGTTTATTCAATAATTCAACATTTCTAGAGATGAATACTTTACTTCAATAAGTATTATTACATATTAGCATTGAATTATAATTAAAGGGACAGTGTGCAGGAGATCTAGTGGTGTGATTGGTCTTTGGTAACATCCTGAGGTCATCCATACCATAATAACCATATGTATGACCCTCTGCAGAAACCAGGCGCGCTATTGTGTGTCCATATCTGTCCGTCTTAATATGATCTTCTATATCATTTTATATCAAAACTTAAAATGCTCTCATGCAGCTGCAGAACTTTGTTTTTGTCTTCGGGTACTTGAGGGAGAATTAGTTGAGCCTTCTGGATCTCTTTAGAAAAGACAACTTTTTTTCTTCGGCATGACAGATAACCGTTAGCGTAAAGAGCCGTAAGCTAACCGTTAGCATAAAGAGCTGCAAGCGTCACAACGACACCTTGATCAGTGTTGAATTCAGATGCTTTGTGCATTGTTTGTGTTTTTGATTTAAGTCATAATAAGTCTGACAGAACGTGATAAATGTCGATGTCAGCGCTTAAACCGAGTATAATATTATAATAATTGTAAATGTGGTGAAAACTGGGACATGAGTGTTTTACATACATACAGCTTCACTGTCTTTAATAATGACGTCTAATCACAAGAGATGATCGTGAGGATGATTTAAATGTTAATTTCATGCAGCGTTTGATGTTTAATTACAGAAAACACCCTTTGAAACTTGGTGGAGATACGAGGTTTTCGCTGCACGGTTTTAATTCAGCTAACTTCATCACTTCTGCTTCTGAGGACAGATGGCTGGAGGAAGCAGAGTGAACATCAATGACAACCACTCAAGTTGAAAAACTGCTAAACATCCAGAAAAACCTGCAGAGAAAATGTGTAAGCAAAGCGTGACTCCGTGACCCCCAAAGAAGTGCCGCTTCAGCAGAATGCATTTCACAAAGATTGCTCGACTCCGCAGCAGAATAAATGCATGACTAACAGTAACCCTGAGCAGCCGCTCATGTAAATATCCACATCCCCAAATCAATTATGTGCCGCTGAACGGCCCTCCAGCTCGTCCTGAGGGCGCTCACTTCAAACACTCGCCCGGTGGGTCGAGAAAAACTCAGGCCTCGTTCAACTAAAAATATTCTCTAGAAGCTGTTAACTCCCCAAATCAGTTATTTAACACCTGGAAGTCCAACGCTACCACTGCAGCTGGAGAGACCAGTGAAGTGGATTCATGAAATATGTCGGTGGAGATTTGTGGTATTATATTATATATAGTTTAACGCTGCCGTCAAGAAACATCGCTTTCCATTTTCCTCAGAGGCTTCTAGCAACAAACTAAGTGACTTATTCAGACCATCAGGGAAAAACAAGAAAGACATTTGAATATATTCATATTGAAATTCAAGCTTCATGCATATTGATGCACAATGACCATGTTTGTTTTGGTACAAGAACACGTGACAGTTGGCGTCCATGTTTGTTTTGGTACAAGAACACGTGACAGTTGGCGTCCATGTTTGTTTTGGTAAAAGAACACGTGACAGTTGGCGTCCATGTTTGTTTTGGTAAAAGAACACGTGACAGTTGGCGTCCATGTTTGATTTGGTAACAAGAACACGTGACAGTTGGCGTCCATGTTTGTTTTGGTACAAGAACACGTGACAGTTGGCGTCCATGTTTGTTTTGGTAACAAGAACACGTGACAGTTGGCGTCCATGTTTGTTTTGGTACAAGAACACGTGACAGTTGGCGTCCATGTTTGTTTTGGTACAAGAACACGTGACAGTTGGCGTCACAAACTTGCCTCTGAGGGTTTTACAATCTGCACCCTCCGTCCCTTTTGAGCTTTGCTTCAGATGAAGAAAAAACATGTTTCAACGGGTAAATATTTATTAATTCAGAAATTCATGATCTTTAAATAACAGATGGAAAAATACATAACAAATAAGCACATATACCAGTGGTGTGTGTGTGTGTGTGTGTTCCTCCACTCTCATGCAATTAGTCTCTACAGAGATGGGCTCTGACATTTAACCGTGTCACAGCAGACCCCCGAGCACAACGGCTACTTTCTAACAGGATAACATCCTTATTTGTTATTGAATTAACACACACACACACACACACACACACACACACACACACACACACACA
>NW_022282465.1:6282-7783 GCF_004355925.1 Anarrhichthys ocellatus
CACACACACACACACACACACACACACACACACACACACACACACACTCCTCTCCTTCTGGTTTGGGGCTTTTCTATCTCTTATTTGTTCTCTTTCTCACACTCATCTTTACATTCAACACAAAAGAGAAGATGAGATAAGATCAGACCTCATTATTGATCCCTGAGGATGAATTCACACGTTCAGAAACATTAAGAACTATTTGAATAAAATACATACAAATTATATTGTATATATTGATCTTAAGTGGTATAAATAATAAGAACAATACACATAGTAATACAATAAGTATATATTATGTATTATATATGCAGTAGAAGTAATATACACACAGTTTACATTATCTGTTGGAAGAAGTACTCAGATTATTTACTTAAGTAAAAGTAGTAATACCACAGTGTAGAAATACCATCAATTAAATACTCAAATGTACTTAATTACACAATTATAATACCGGCATCAAAATATACTTAAAGTACTAAAAGTAAAAGTACTCAATATGCAGAATAATATGCGTGAGATTATTGTATTATAATTATTGATGCATTAATGTTCATCACTTTAAAAGTGGAGCTCATTTAAATGGCTTCATGCAATCTGTAATAATACGTCATTCTTTTGTTTATTTTTTATATTTTGTTTCAATAATCAGAAGCAACTAAAGCTGTCAGATAAATGTAGTGCAGTAACAAGTACAATATTTACCTCTGAGATGTAGTAGAGTAGAAGTATAAAGAAGCAGAAATACTCAAGTAAAGTACACATACCTCAAGATTGTACTTCAATACAGTACTTTAATAAATCCACACACTGTGATGTAAATAATATAGCGGATTGTAAATAAATAGCTTCTTAGTGATAATGACTGGTAATATATTTAAATATAATATGAGGTACGTGGTTTGTTACAATAACTTCTTTATTTTCACAGTAATAATCTGAGACTGTATTTTGCTTCAGAGCTGCCAGCAGCACACATCTCTCCCACCTCAGAGCATCGCAGTCTGTGTATTATTCATGTTACAGTGGCTCCGTGACTGCAGGTCGGGTCAGTGAATCACATTCACCCGGCGCTTACCGCTGCACCGCGTTAGCCCCTCCCCCACCGACCCCCACCCGCTGACACCCGTCACTTATCTTGAGAAGCTGTCTGCAGCCCGAGCAGAGGGAGCCGCCATGAAAGCACCACAGGCAACGAGAGGGAAGAAACACAATCATCCAGACGGAGAGAAGAAACGGAAGAAATCGTGGTCGTGGTGTTCATGCACATGCATCATGACACCACGTTGAAGACGCACATTTTAAGATATCTTTAGAAAGTCAGGGAGCAGAATTCATGCTCAAACACTGGAGCTTTAATACGCGTTTTCTTTGAGTGAAATAAGGAGATGGATCTGTGTTAAATACGAGGTTGGAATCAGGACCAGGAGACAACCTCCAGTTCTTTAAGTTCTTCAAAGCTTCATGTGTTAAAGCTGCATTCTCTCTAGTGTCCACCAGG
>NW_022282466.1:0-3570 GCF_004355925.1 Anarrhichthys ocellatus
ATCCAAAAAAAAATGACTTAAGTACAGTAACGAAGTATTTCTACTTCATTACTATACACCACTGGTACTACAGATACTACTGATACTACATATACTACTGATGTAGTATCTGAATGTTTTTTACATGCCGTTTGACAATTATGACTTCTCTGCTGAATGTGACATGGTGCTTGATAGTATTGGTTGATGTTGACATGGTGCTTGATAGTACTGCTGCTGCTGATGTTGACATGGTGCTTGATAGTATTGCTGCTGCTGATGTTGACATGGTGCTTGATAGTACTGGTTGATGATGTTGACATGGTGCTTGATAGTATTGGTTGATGTTGACATGGTGCTTGATAGTATTGCTGCTGATGATGTTGACATGGTGCTTGATAGTACTGGTTGATGATGTTGACATGGTGCTTGATGGTATTGCTGTTGATGTTGACATGGTGCTTGATAGTATTGGTTGATGTTGACATGGTGCTTGATAGTATTGCTGTTGATGATGTTGACATGGTGCTTGATAGTATTGCTGTTGATGATGTTGACATGGTGCTTGATAGTATTGGTTGATGGCGGTGGACAGCCAGGACGAGGCTGCCGCACCGCACTAGGTTTTCAGGTTCTGAATGGCGGGCGCATCCCGTTGGTGCCAGACGCGAGCCGCGAGCGCACCCCGTTGTCAGGTCCGTAAATCCTCAGAACAGGCCGCGGGGCAACAACTCAGGGGTGGCGGGGGTAGAGGCGAGGCCACGCAATCCAACCGAAAAGGCCCAGACTAGAGGTTTGAACGCGGGCGCCTGAAGACGCTCGCGCGCCTCGGAGGGTTGGATCCCCTGCTCGGCTATAGACGAGACTTTTTACTAGTTTCTTCGTTGAGAAAAAGGTACCATTGGAAAAGCTGGTGTCGGTGACAACAGACGGGGCTCCCGCGATGACGGGCCGGCATGCAGGCTTCATTGCGCAATGCAAAGGTGACCCAGACTTCGCAACATTTCTACATTACCACTGCATCATTCACCAGCAGGCAATATGTGCAAAAGTAACCGGCTTTGATCATGTGATGATACAAAAATATCAGAGATGTGATACCTCTGACTTTCAAATGTTGAAACAGATTAACAGAAATAAAAGTTGCATGTTTGTAGCTATACCATCATTGTTGTGGAAATCATTCTTAATAATTATTGTGAGGAATAATTAACTGACATGTGATCAAACAGTCTCTTCACATATATTATTATTATTAAGGTGATCTGTGCAATTTTGTTATTCAGGAAGTTTGTATCAAATAAGTAGCCCTTCGTACTACTCGGTACCCTTGAAGTAGCTCTCAGTTTAAAAAAGGTTGGTGACCCCTGCTCTAGACTGTGGGGACACCGCATGTGATTCAGCCTCTTACACAAAGACAGCCGGTTTCAATTATAAACAAAGCATTTAATACCTCTGATGCTAAAACAATTGCATAGTGAAGTACATTATTTACAGTTACACAGAATATGACCTGCTCACCCCGAAAAACATTACCACCCACACAGTGGAACAGGAGCAAGAGGCCGGAAGTTCTTTCTCTCCCGCCTTACATAGTTCAAAAAACATCCCATAATGTCCGTAGTTCCTATTGGCTAAATCCAGCTGGCTCCTCCTCCTCGCAGGACCCTCGCACAGGTATGACCTGTAATTGCCTGTCTAGAAATCTATCTGTCCCTTACTCCCAACATACTATTCTTTACAGTTTAATACATTCAATGACTGTCTTTTATGGCTTAACACTTCTATGATAAACATTCTATATAAAGATAAGGATTTTTGGCAAAAACTTCACAAGCATAGATATAAAGTTGCTACAAATTCTAAGATACACTTCTAACTACAAATCACTTCTAACTACAAATTCTAAAACACTTCTACAATTATGAATCTTCTAATTATGTATTCCAAAACACTTCTAATTATGATTTCTTAATTATGAATCATTAAACACTTCTATTATAATTTCTTAAAACACAGTTCTAAACCCAAATTTCCTACAGGGTGCGTCAGTTCACCAGTCCTGTTCACCCTGTACACTAATGAATGCACATGTAGCACTGCTAACAATTGCATGATCAAGTGTTGTGATGATACAGCCATCCTGGGTCTCATGTCTGACACATCGGATACAGCTGTGTACAGACATGAGATTCAGAACTTTGTCCAGTGGTGCGACAAACACTTCCTCATCCTCAACGTCAGGAAAACAGAGGAGATGGTATTTGACCCCAAATACATTGGAGACCACTCACCAGTGGTTATCCATGAGCAGAACATTGCACAGGTTGACTCCTACAGGTACCCGGGCATACATATTGACAATAAACTGACATGGAGTGTTCAGGTAGAAAATGTCTGCACTAGGGTCCAACAGCTGCTACACTTCCTCCGCAGGCTGAGGGTCTTTGGTGTCAACCAGAAAGTCTTGCTCCTCTTCTACCGCGCCATCGTTGAGAGCGTCCTGCGGTTTGGCACCTCAGTGTGCAGCTGAAAACCCAGATCACCGGCTAACACGAAGAGCCATGAAGATCATCATCACTACTGATACTACTACAGATACTTCAGACACTACTGATACTAAATATACTACATATCGATGGCTGTAGAGCAAAACCTATCTGAAAAATGCCTGGATCATTTTGCAGATAGGATCTTTTGCACTTGGTGCAAATTGGAAGAGGTTCTACAAAATTATGCTCTAAATTAAGTTTCAACAAAGGGCGGGATTATTTTAAGACAGACTGAATATGAACAGCCTTCCTTGTTCTCATCATCCAAAGTGAAATCCGGCAATCAGAAAATTCTGCAGATAGGTTTTGCGCTTTGGCCCTCGAAATGCTACCAATACTACATATAGTACATCTGATAATACAGATACTACTGGTACTACCACTGATACTACAAATACTACTGATACTACCACTGATACTATACTACAGATACTCCTACAGATACTCCTGATACTACTACTGATAGTCAAGGACTGACTTTTTTCACCAAGTAACATTTAATAAATCAGGCACTTCCTGTCTCAAAGCGAGTTCATGCATTTGTTACCTCTAGACTAGATTACTGTGATTCCTTATTTTCAGGATGCTCTAATAAGTCTCTTAAATCTCCAGCTGATTCAGAATGCTGCAGCTCGTGTACTAACAAGAACTAAGAGAAGAGATCATATTACTCCTGTATGAGCTTCTCTGCACTGGCTCCCTGTAAAATCGGGAATATAATTTAAAATCCTTCTCCTCACCTACAAAGCCCTGATTGGTCAGACACCATCATATTTTAAAGAGCTTATATAACCATATCATCCTATGAGAGAGCTGTGCTCCCTGAATTCAGGGTTACTTGTGGTTCCTAGTGTCTTAAAAAGTAGAACAGGAACCAGAAACTTCAGTTATCAAGCTCCTCTTCTGTGGAACCAGCTTCCAGTTTCAGTCCGGGGGGCAGACACACTCACCACATCTAAGAGTAGGCTTAAGACTTTCCTTTTTGATAACTCTTATAGTTAGGGCCGGCTCAGGTTTATAGTTAGGGCCGGCTCAGGTT
>NW_022282466.1:3580-7406 GCF_004355925.1 Anarrhichthys ocellatus
GGCTCAGGTTTATAGTTAGGTCCAGCCCCTAGATAAGCTGCTATAGACCTAGACTGCTAGAGAACTGCCTAGGATACACTGAGCTTCTCTCTCTCCTTCTGTATAAATTCATGTCCCATTAATAACTTTACTTCTTCCTCTGATTCTCTGCATTTTCTCTCCCTGCAGATTTCCATGGATCCTGGTTCTACCTGGACCGTAGTCCTGTCTCCTGCCCTGGTCCTGCCTGACACCCACTGCTACTATTATTAGTAACATTAATACTGCCATTACTACTCTCATATGAAAAATGTGTCATATGCATTGAATGTGTTATACCTCTGTCATGTTGTTCATTCTGTACACATGACATCTATCACACTTCATCCTGACAGAGGATCCCTCTTCTGATGCTTTATGTTGTACAGATTGTAAAGTTCTCCGAGGCTAATTTGTGATATGAAGCTTTACAAACTGACATTTATACAAACACCTACTACTGATATTTACAGAACAATACATGTTTCTTCAGCTCTCTTTCGTAGTTTGAACTGTGTGAATAGTAAAGACATCATCAAAGGGGGAGGAGTCTCACCTTCAGAATCACATGTCATCCATGATCTGCTACAATATTTAAATCAGGTTTCATTTATTGAAATGGACGTCACAGTAGCATAAAAATGTATTATTCAGCGTTTGGTTGTACTTAGCTCCGCCCTCTTCACTCACTTCTGGTTGCAAAAAATTAAAGAGAGAGAGAGACCAAGAGAAGTCTGGAGGCCTAACATTAAAAACAAACTACGTATTCAAAGAAGGATTAACGGAGGGTGTGGCGACCTCAGCGGCAGACATACAGTACGTCATAAACACGTCAACAATGTTTGTGTATAAAAGTATTTTAATTAAAGTTCTGAAATCTAGCTCGATTGATTTATGTTGTTATTGATATCAGACTTAAAGAGACTGAATGTTTCTGACATTTACTTTCAGGCAGGTTTTAATAGTCAGTTCTACGGACACAGTACGGAACTAAGTACCACACAGTAGGGCTGGGCGGTATGACCAAAAATGCATATCACGGTATTTTGTAAGATTCTGGCGGTTTCACGGTATATCACGGTATTTTTTTTTCGCGTTAAAGCATTAATTAATTAACGCCGAAAAGAACCGGCCGGCCAACCGGCCAGCGAGCGGTGAACAGCTGTTTGTGTGGCGTGTCTTCCGTTCCGTCACTTCCTGTTTCCTTCACCTACATTCCCCTGGGTCCTAGGTCCCCCCATGTACAGCTTATTATCACCCTCTATGTACCAACGTACATTTATAACAAATACCACACATATTACGGTAATCAGTGTTGCATATGTGTCTGACCAAAATACCTTTTGTTGATCAGTCTTTGTTCATCCTGCATCGCTCTTTTCTGTTCTTTAATGTAACGTTACTGGCGCGACAGAGCCTCTCCCAGCTGTTAGCAGACTGTTGTTAGCGAGCTTTACCCAGCATGCAGTTCGGCGGTGTAATTTTATAAATGTACAATTATTAGTATTACAAATTGTTTATGTGTCACAAACTGCTGTGTCGTGGTGTTTTACTCTGTTAAAGAGCGTTAGTTGTAGGTTATTAATTGTTGTTATAAAGTTATAACCATGACTAGGGTTCCCTCTCAATACAGCTAAGACAAGTAGCTCCCACCATAGCGCGCTCAGTCTATAGTCTGATCTACACTCCGGAGCAGAAGGTGGCGGTAATGCACCAATAAGATGGATGCCAACCCCCGTAAAACTAGAAGAAGAAGAAGTAGCGCTCACAGCGGTGAACAATATATTTTGCTGCCTGTTGAAGAGCGACAGAAGTTGTTTCGACTGTGCACCGGTATGACGGTATATTAAGAATTCATATCATACGGGAAATTAAAACCGGTATACCGCCCAGCCCTACTACACAGTACAGTAATGAGTGGTACTGAGTACCACTCATTACTGTACTGACTACTTACTGAGACAGTAAAGTTGTCAAACTGAAAAGTTGAACCTTGTTGGTTACAGTTTTTGTCCATAACATGCAGGGTCAACAGTCTGTCCTCTGAAGCTCTACAGCTGGATGAATCCTGAGTAGAGACCGTCTGAGTTCTGGTCCGGGCCCGACTCCCCCCCTTCAGCCGCGTGGACTTTGAGGTGTCCGTTGAGCGACCGCTTGGCCTGGAAGCTCTTCCCGCACACCCGGCAACTGTACGGTTTCTCTCCGGTGTGGATCAGCATGTGTCTCTTCAGGTCCACTTCCTGCATGAAGCCTTTGCCGCACACCTGGCACAGGAAGCGTCTCTCTTTGTTGTGGAAGCGGACGTGAGTGTCCAGAGTCTGTTTCTGGGTGAACCCCTTCCCGCAGAGACTGCAGGAGAACGCCTTCTCCCCGGTGTGGGTCTTCAGGTGCGTCTTCAGGTTGCCGCTCTGGTTGAAGCTCTTCCCACAGGAGCTGCAGGAGTACGGTTTCTCTCCGGTGTGGATCCTCATGTGCATCAGCAGCGCCGCCTGAGCGCCGAAAGACTTCCCGCAGATGTGGCAGGTATTGCCGATCTCGCGGTGGGAGCGCAGGTGTGCGGCGAGGCTGCCGGCAGATTCGTACTGGTGTCCGCAGAGTCCGCAGCAGCAGTTCGGGTCCTGCAGGTGAGTCTCCACGTGTTTCACCAACAAGGTCCTCTTGTCGAAGGCGTCGCCGCACGCTTTGCAGAGGAAGGACCGCGCCGAGCTGCGGCGTCTCTTCGGTTTGTCGACGACGTCCTTCCGATGAGTCGCCATGTGCCGTCGCAGGCTGCGCCGCTTTGTGAACTCCTGACCGCAGACGCTGCAGGAGTGCGCCTCCCCCCCGCTGTGATCCTGTATGTGACGCTCCAAAGACGTCATGTGATAGAAGGCCCGGCTGCACTCTTTACACTTGAAGGGTTTCTCTGTGGCGTGGATGCGCATGTGTGATGACAGGTTGCCCTTCTGGCTAAACTTCTTGCCGCAGATGTCGCAGCTGTGCGGTTTCTCTCCGGTGTGCAGACGCACGTGCAGCTCCTGCGCCAGAATCGACTGGAAGGTTTTCCCGCAGAAGGAGCAGCTTTTGCTCTTCACCTGGTGCGTCTGCAGGTGAGCCATCAGGTCGGCGGCAGAGTCCAACTGCACGCCGCAGAAGCCACAGCAGCAGTCAGAGTCTTCGGCGCAAACCTGCAGGACGTGTTTGAGCAGGAAGCCTTTCCCCTGCAGAGAGCGTCCGCACACGTGACAGCTGAAGCTCTGAGCTGGAGTCGACCTCTTACGTTTGTTCCTGACGGCGAGCGGCGGCCGTCCTCTCTTCTTCTTCCACGAAGATCTCAGAGTCGGACTGTGTTCGGTCCACCTCCTGTCTGGAACACGGCCACCGTGGACGGCCGAGCCGCTCGGTGAGGCGGGCGGATCGCCGGCAGGCGAAGGAGAGCAAAGCATCGACGGGCAGGAAGCATCGCTATCGACGGGTTCGGCTTCCGTCTGGTTCGGGTCTGCAGGGTCCACTGAAGGCTGGAGTTCTGTGTAGTTCAGGGTCACTGAGGAGACACGACGACAGAAGATGAATCCTGTAGTTTCCTTCACTACATTCAGACTTTCAGCATCACTGCAACAGATAAAATGTAAACGTGTTCTCCACATAGACCTGAAGTCCAATAATACATCTGAATCACCAATTAATATGAATCTTATTGTGTCAATTAATCCTTTAATCATCAGGTGTATAACAAGTCTTCAGATCTACATATATATATATATATATATATATATATATATATATATATATATATATATATATATATATATATATATATATATATATA
>NW_022282467.1:667-7605 GCF_004355925.1 Anarrhichthys ocellatus
CACACACACACAAACCCACGCACACAGACCCACGCACACACAAACCCACGCACACAGACCCACACACACACAGACCCACACACACACAGACCCACACACACACACAGACCCCCACACACACACACAGACCCACCCACACACACACACACACACACACACACACACACACACACACACACACACACACACACACACTCAGACCCACTCTCCTTCAGACTGAGGCACAGCGCCTCCTGCTGGCATCAACAAATTACTTTAAATGATGAAAGATGTTTTATTTTTTTAAACAGCTGGAAAAAAATGTGCAGATTATTATTTCTTGTTGCAGCAACAGTAGTAGTTCGTAGTGTTGTTACAGTAGTGATAGCAGTAGTGAACGGAGAAGTGGTAGTAAAAGTAAAAAATAGTCATAGTACATCGTAATAAATCTCTTAAGTCAGAGTATAGTATGTCTAAGTCATAGAAATGACAGACACATTCATAGTGTAGAATCACAATCAGCTTTATTGTTGGTACGAGTACACACACCAGGAATCTGATACATGCAGAGAAATACAGCTAAAAATAGCTCAAAGTAGAACAAGAGTAAACATAAAGTATAGATAATATGTACACACAAGTGTGTGAAAGAAGGTAAATATATATAAAAACAATACAACATACAAGGTCTATTAGACTGTTTGTTGTAAACTGTGAAGAACAATGCAGTAGTTAAATGGTGCAGAGTACAAATATGCTTTAATAAATATAACAGGTTGATTTTTATACAGACAGATGTTTATGCATGTATATACATCAGCTTAGATTTGTTAATTGGCAGTGAGAAAAACATTGAATTAATCAACGTTCATTCAATCAATAGAATATGACACGTATAGTGTCATCATTTATAATAATTGGTCATCAGAGTGACGGCCTGCGGTGAGAAACGGTCAGTGAGAAGTTAGAACAGGTCGTGTCCAGAGTGTGGTGTTTGCTGCCAGCCTCCTCTCTCTGGAGGCGGATGATCGAACCACACAGTGACGGATGTTTGGAGAAGATACTGGACTATTGCAGGGTAGAATAGTACCAGCAGCACCTGAGGAAGGTTGAACTGTCGGAAAATAAATTCATAAAAAGTCACAGTTTAGTTTGTTGTAGTTATTGTATTTATTAACAGCCAATCAGAACAACCCGTTGTTGTTGCTCCTGTTAGGCTGCAGAAGGCTCAGGAGGAGCAGCGCTGCGTTCAGGTGGAGAAGGTGAAGGTGGAGGAGGAGCTGCGTAGCGAGATCGACTCGGCTAAACAGGAAGCTCAGCGGCTCCGAGACCTCCGACAGGGAACCGGCAACGAGAGGAGCCGGCAGAAATATGCCGAGGAGGAGCTGGATCAGGTAGACGAACTCCACCAATCAGGGTTTAAGGTTGTCGGACAGACTCACCTGTCTTGTTACTATACCTGTGTGTGTGTGCATCGCAGGTGCGCATGGCACTGAGGAAGGCGGAGAGGGAGCTGGAGTCTCGGGCTCACTGGGCGCCGCCGGACGCTCTGCAGAAGTGGCTGCAGCTGACGCACGAGGTGGAGGTTCAGTACTACAACATCAAGAAGCAGAGCGCAGAGAAGCAGCTGCTGCAGGCCAGAGAGGGGGTGAGGACAACAACCACACACACACACACACACACACACACACACGGTAATGGTGGTGGTGGTGGCTGTTTCAGGCGGAGAAGATCAAGAAGAAGAGGAGCTCTCTGTTCGGGACGTTCCACGTGGCTCACAGCTCCTCGCTGGACGACGTCGACCACAAGATCCTCTCTGCCAAGTGAGTGAATAAAAAGGAGAGACGGGGTTTTTATTTAATGTTCTACTTTCCCCGATAGCCAAATTATTTAGACATTAGTAGTTTTTACTGATCTATTATAATGATCTTAGAGCTCGTGTTAGGAAGTTAAACGGCTCATAATTCATCTGTAATATCTATTTTATATTAACGTGAAAACATCTCCTTCAAACTACTGGATTCATTCTAGTTTATCACCAAAACTACATTTTACAGATGACATGTGAACACATCAAAAATAATGACTAGATTTGTTTTAATCAATAAAAATACAATCTTTTATTTCCTAATCATTTGAATTGTGTGTTGTTATGAAGAAAAAAACACAATAAATAACTGACAAAGTAAAAGTATAACATTGATATTATTTTTAGAATGGTGGCAAAAATAAATATTCTGGATCCTTGTCGACCAGCTGCTGTAATCAAACAACAAAGGGATCAGTATCTGATATATGGATCATCAATGATCCCTGTAGAGGGAGCTCGTTATCGCGGCTGTTCCTCCTAATAACGCCCCCCCCACCCCCACCCCAGACAGGCCCTGGCTGAGGTGACGGCGGCCCTGCGGGAGAAGCTCCACCGCTGGCAGCAGATCGAGTGTCTGACGGGCTTCTGTCTGGTCAACAATCCGGGTCTGGGAGCGCTGGCCACCGCCCTCAACCTGGACCCCTCCTTCCTCGGCCTGCGACCTCCGACCCCTCAGCACCTCTTGCTCTCCGATGACCTCGACGACATGGACGAGGACATCCTGTCTCCTGGGACGCTGCAGTGTAAGTCTGAGTCGATGAGAAGTATTTTACATTTTTCAGGTGTTTGCATTACATCTCTTCTGTCTCTGTGTCGTAGAGCCCCACTCATAACTTCTCATCATCCCCAACAACACACACTGCTGCTCAATGTCCGCTTGTTAACTACAGATGCTGGTTATCATGCAGTTTAGTTGACTCGTTAGCCATGTAGCTTACGAAAGGCAACTTTGTTGACTCACGTTAGCCATTTAGCTTACGAAAGGCAACTTTGTTGACTCACGTTAGCCAAGTAGCTTACGAAAGACAACTCTGCCGACTCACGTTAGCCATGTAGCTTACGTAAGGCAACTTTGCCGACTCACGTTAGCCATGTAGCTTACGAAAGGATAGTAGAATAGTAGTTATTGACGGAAAGAAGAGAAACATCTATAAAGCAGCTGATTCTTGACTTTTCAACACTAGTTTTTAATGTTTTTTTACGAGGAACTTCTACTGAAGTCTGGAGATATTTACGTCTTTAAGTGGCCTGCATGTAAAAACACTGTAGAGATTAATTCGGACATTGAAGTGTTTAAAAATGACTAATTGTCCTTTAAATCCCCTGAAAGCCCCACTAATCACTTCCAGTTTCCTACAGAGGCTCATGAGGGACAAACTGTGCAAGAGATTTACTCTCAGTCAACATTCCTTTTTGAAAACATCAAAAAAACAATAAATAATGAAGCACCTGACCTCGTCGTCACTCAGCTCACCCGTGGTCCGCTCACAGTCTCCGCCCCCCTCCTCTGATTGGTTCCTCTTTTCTCGGCCTCTCTCTCCTGATTGGTTCCCTCCAGACGCAGCGTGGCAGATGGACCGGCGAGTGAGCGACCTCTGGCCCCTGAGTGGCATCGCAGACACCCAGTCACCATGGAAACACTCTGGTTGGCCCCTCCCTCCTTCGCCCCCCCCTCTCCTCTCTGATTGGTTCATACCTCTGTACGCTTGACGAGCACCCCCCACCCCCCCAAACTCTGCCAGGGTTCCCACAGTTAATTTACAAATAAATAACAGTAAAATATTTTTTCAATTGAGACGTTATTTACAATCACGAGAAATATTGTGAGAAGAATATGAGAAAAATGAAAAAAAATGAATACTAAAATACGTTAAAAGATTTGCGAGAAATATTCGAAAAACATATGATGAAATGTCCGAAAAATATAACACAATTATCAGAAATATATCATAAAAATATGTGACAAAAGAGTGATAAATGTCCGAAATATAAACATCTTAGAAACAAGTTATATTAATAAGAATAAAATGTATAATTTATTGGAGGTACTATTGAAATGCCCGGTAAAATGTAGTTTTATAATAAGTTATAATTTCAATTTCAATGATTGAACTTGATCTGAAAAATATGGATATTAAGCTGTTAAACTGTAAACAGCTACAGTACTCGTGTGCTATTTTAAGTTACATTAAAATGGTTTTCCGTTGAATATTTTAAAATTGGATAGCTCCTTTGTACGATTATTTTTATGCTACTTTATTACTATTTTTTTCTATTGCTCAAGAAAACAAACAAAAAAAACCCCATAAAGCACTGGATTATTTTATACGTTCAATCAGAATAAATAGTCAAAAACATAATAATTCCTTAAATTTGACCCAACAATCCCACTAATAACTCTGGTGATTTATGACTGTGGGATCTACAGATAGAGGAATAAATCAACCAGAAGGCGTCGTTCACATGAACATTTGTGATGAAGTCAAAGCGCAAACGTGAAAATATCACAATCTACTATTTCAAGAGTAGAGATTTGATTTTAAGATTCATACGTTTTTTTTTAATGTTAATTAGGAAATTGTATGAAAATGACAGAACAGCGCGCCTCAACGTTAGCTTGTTACCTACAGATGCTATCATGCAGTTTAGAGGACTCACGTTAGCATTTAGCTAACGTGAGAAACCAAAATGAAGTCAATCAAATGTCTGTGATTATAACGGACAGCAGGTGTCCATGTGAACGCCTCCTCCCCTCTGCAGCTTCACCCTCCTCTTCCTCCACCTTCCTCCCTCCATCTGGTGAGATCAGACAAAGAAGAAGAATCTCTTCCTCTTCTCACCTTTTCACCCTCTGAAGACCTGGAAAACTCAACACTATTTTAACCATTTACCTGCTTTCCCTCTTTCCACTAACATCCACTTACAGGTCTGCAGCAGCTAAAAGCACTAAATAAATGGTTTATATATATATATATATATATATATATATATATATTTTTTTTTTTCATTTCAGCTTTTGCACATGTCACTCTTCAGTTTTATGAAGTATTTTCTTCGGTGTCTGAACAGCCTGTGTTTCCGGTTTTCAAAATAAAACAACTTAACTCCTCCTCTGCCTCTTTGTCCCACAGCTCAGAGTCTGATGCCCCTGCGACAGAGGATAGGAGACCCCGCTCTGACGTTCAGCTCTCAGAGGTTGGTTGAAGGGCGGGGCTTACCTCAACCGGAGGGGCGTGGCTTGATCACATCGCCCCGCCCTCCCAGCGGCCGGCAGAATCGCAGCCTCTCTATTGGCCAACTAGAGTTCCTCCCTGTGCCTTCTCCGTCTCTCTCCTCCTCCCTGTCTCACCCTTCTATAGGCCCCGCCTCTCCTTCTCACCCCCCCATCCTCTCATTATGTGCTCCTCCGAACGACAACTCCTCCTCCTCCTCCTCTTCTTCTTCTGCCTACACTGATGGCGCTGCTCATTTTTCTGCTCTGCTCTTCCGGTCTTCTTGCCTCCATTCTGTGGAGGCGGCTTCCAGCCTCCCGCCTGCAGGGGGCGCTGCGACGGCCCAGCAGCAGCGCTGTCGCTCCGGCAGCTTTGGGTATTTTCCTTCTGCACGGACTTTTTCCAAAGATACCGAATAAACTAACAAGACAGAAAACAAATGAATACAATCAGTGGGCCTCATTGATAAAACAGTGGCAACTGTGGCTAAGTGGAGAGAATAAGAACAAATTAGTATCTCTCTTTTCCTCTTGCTCGCGGTTTTTCCTTCTAACGTTTCTGTATTTGATCTATCCTCAACATCATACTTCCATCTTCTAGTTATATTAATTCTCTTTATAGTTTGATATTGTGTTCATATTGTGGTAACACCAGTTTATTTAAGTAATGTTTTACGTTAATAGCTTTTTTCTCTCCGTCTCTCTCAGGGACATCATGAACCGCTCGGACTCTGACTCCGCCCTCCCTCTCTCTCACGGCGAATCACGAGGCTCGCACGGCTCCAAGCCCTTCCTCCTTTCATCCAGGCTCCACCCCCTGCAGGGTCAGGGCTCCGGGGTCGGCGGTGGAGGCCTGGAGAAGAGCTCCAGCCTCGGGGAGCTGAGGGGCAGCCCCCGGGGGGGCTTCACCGCCAACGCCCCCGCCACCCTCGCAGCCTCAAGCTCCACCCACTCGCTCTTCATCAGGTCCGACGGCGCCGTCGGCCCGGCCGCCTTCTCGTCCTCCGCCTCGACGGGCGGCCTCCATGTCCCGGCCAGGAGGAGCCCCGTGGAGGACGACGGAGGAGACGAGAGCGAGTCGTCCGGCAGCCGGAGGAGAAACGCTTTAAATAAGATCTTTAAGAAGAAGCAGGGACGCCACTGAACGGCTCACGAACGCTTTTTATCTGCTACTGAAACCAAACTGTTGCTAACAGGCAACGCCAGCCGCTTCTTAATGAACTTTTCCAGCAATTTTTTCTTCTCTCCGGTTAAACTGACTAGATCCAATTTGGACTAACCCTAAAAAAGTACGACACAGGACAAACCTCACAACGCCCAGGAGTCCTACAGCGACAAAAACCAAAGAAGAAGAACAAGAGGACGACTCAAGAAGGCCGTAAAAAGTAGAACATTTTCCTTTTTTTCCATACAGCCCCTGAAGGTTCTGAAGGCTGATGCTGCATTCATGTCACGTGGGCGTTATCGTTATTATCAATATTACGACGGGGAAACTTAAAACCTGAAAGCTCAGATATTTTTGACTTAAATTATACATTTTACATACATTTACAGAAATGAACCGTCACACAGTCATCTGATGACGTTAACGCTCACAAGTTATAAACATGTGACTCTTAGTGACGTGAACGTGGCTCCAAAATGAGACCAATACTAACGGTGCGTTCAGGCGCTCATAAAGGTAATAAACTGGGACCGGTTTGACTTGAACAGCAGGTCACCTGACAACCCCTTCAGGCTCAGAACAAACTTTAGTACAATCTGTTAACTGCTCACTACATTTAGGAGGTGATGAGCAGTTAAGCAAAAGATCCGGTGTGTAGTGCATTGTGGGATACTGAGGACCAATTCATACCAGGCAGCAACATCCAGTTCTGC
>NW_022282468.1:0-3243 GCF_004355925.1 Anarrhichthys ocellatus
TTGTATAAATGAATTAAACATCAAGATTGGTGTTTAATTCATAAAAGTATATTTTTTATGATGTTAGTGGATTTAGTTTCAGGTGAGGTGGAACCAAAATATGTCAACCTGATTTATGTTTTACTGTCAAATATCAGTATCGCCTCAACAATCCACCGTCGTTTCATTTTAAGGATTCAACACAACTTCTTCAGACGGGACAATTTATCAAATTGTCATTTTTGGCTCCAGGGTGAACTCTTTAAACGCTGGACGGCTCTGTTTGTTGTTTGTGTGTCTCAGGTGTGTCAGACGTCAGGTAAGGTGCTGTTCAGCTCGTCTGCCGGGATCCACAGAGTCAGTGAGCTGAAGGCTGCAGAGAGACTCTTCCTGCTGCTAAGGAGAGACTCACCTGTTCGTCTGTCTGCCCACAGCGGCCCAGGTACAACCAGATGACCTCTTTAACGTTTCAAATAATAATAATGGCATCATAATAATAACAAATATAACAAAACTTCTATGGGATTCAGTGCCTGATTAACTTTTATGTTTTTGACTTTTCTTTTTTCTCTGTAATGTTCGCAGCAAAAGCCGCCTCTGAGCTTCAGTCCAGAGTGTTGGGCGACATCAGTCAGTGGACCGGTGCTGCAGCGACGTGGAGCCGCCTGCAGGGGGAGCTGTCGGGCAGAAGGGTGACCGACCACATGCCAAGGAGGGAGGAGGGGAGAGGGAATGAGGAGGGGAGGCAGGGAGAGACAGAGCAGAGAGATGAGGAGTCGAGCAGAGGAACCTGTGGAGTCAACGCCCAGAGGATGAAGAGAAAGAGGGATGAAGAAGAAAAGGAGTCTAGTAGTGCAGAGGAAAGGAGGACATCTGAGAAAAAGAGAGGATCAGCTGGTGTCCAGGAAACATCAGTTGGTGACCACGATGAGGAGAGAAGCTGCAGGGAGATGGATGACATGACGGAGGACAAAGTGGAACATGGTATTCAAATGAATTCATACTTCTTCTCTTTTAATCCAACGTTATTTAAGTTTCTGACTCAGTGTTTTTTGTTGCTTGCCTTTGTCGTCACATAATAAAGTGAAGCCGACTGCAGGAAGACTGCAACCCAGCAGGACCGAACCAGACCCGTCTGCTCCAGACCGGCTCTCTTTCAGGGTCAGCTGCAAGTGTACTGGATCTCTGTCCCGGTACTTCAGCTCACAGGTAGTGGACCTTAGCATGCACATGAAGGGTAACGTCTCTGCACACAGACGCATGAAGTGTTCAGAGGACTAGTGTGTGTGTGTCTTTATTCAGGAGGTGAGCAGAGTGATCGGAGGAGGTCTGAGCAGACTGCTGGGCTGGAAGGCTGATCTGAAGAACCCACAACTGGAGGTAAAAACCTTCTTCTACTGAGTTCTGAATCTTTGGGTTGATTTATGCATCAGTCCAGTTTTATTCATGTAGCTCCTTTTTAAACTAATTAAACACAATTCAAAGAGTTTTACAACAGATTGACAAGACGAAACTGGAGAGAAGTTGAAGACACTAATGCGCACCAAATAAAGTTAAGGAAGATAGATACAACACTGAATTAATTAATTGTGTTAAAACAGTCAAATTTGAGTGAAATTAAATAAAAATTAAATATGTATAAACACTAAAACTATAGCATAAAAACACATTAGACGCTGTGTAAAATCTGACTTAATGAAAAGCAATAACAATAGAAAACTTAACATTTTTAAACGCTACTATTAGACTTAATAGATGGGTTTTTAGTTTCTGTTTTAAAACATCAATATGTTCTGAGAGGTCTGGTCATGTGGTGCCTTATTAACTAATAATAAAAAACCTTTTAAATCAATACATCAACTGTATTTATCTCTTAATAACGCTGAGCAGACGCTCTTTGCTCTCTTGACTTTGACAAAATAAAACGTCGTTGGCTGTTTGTTTGTGTCTTCAGGTAAACGTTTCTCTGAGTGATGACCACTTCCTGTTGGGCTTTCCTTTAACCAGGTGAAACACTTTCTCTACATTTAACTCTGGAACTAGTTTTAATAACTAATGAATAGTAATAATAATAATAATGCCAAACCTAAATCTTAAACATAGTGGATTCACATTGCAGCTTTAATAATATATAATAAAGAATCATAAGTGATGCGTCTCCTTCAGGTTGCCTCTAGCTAACCGGAGCTACATGAAGACCACAGGACTCAGGTCCACTGTAGCCTGGGCCATGGCCTCACTGGCTCACATACAGGTACTCACACACACACACACACACACACACTCACACTCACACATGTTCCTTTTATGTATCCACTAAAACTCTCAGCGTGATGTTTGTTGTGTAGACGCTGTCGGTGTGTGTGTGCTGAAGCATGTAGCTGTGATTCCTATGTCTGTCCGTTATCTCCTGTTTCACAGCCGGGCTCCTGTGTGGTCGACCCGATGTGTGGAGTAGGAACCATCTTAATAGAAGCAGCTCAGGAGCACCAGGTCAGGACCCGAAGTCTCTCAAGTGTACAAACACTTCAGCTCACTTGTGCAGTTTGTTTCACATGTATCAACGTTAAAAGAAAGGAATATTCTCAGATATGCACTCATATATATCATAGCATTAAGTGTAGATATTGCTACAAAGCGTGTACTTTCTAGTAATAGTACACACTGTAGCATGTACTCTCCTATGATCTGATGCATCGCTCTCGCTGCTTCAGGCCGCGTGTTTCCTGGGTTTGGACATCGATGACGGACAGCTGCAGAAGGCCAATGACAACGTAGAGTTTGCAGAGCTGCCAAACATACAGCTGCTGAAGGCTTCGTCCATGAGTAAGAAACTAACAACGACAGACGTTTGGCACTAAAAACCTTTTGTATTTCTGTCACTAAGCTCATGTTCAGTGGGTGTGTCCATAAAATCTATTTCTAGGGAGGAGTTTACTGTAAAGATGTGTATAACGTAGTGAATTACAGAGTTTTATGTTCCCAAATGAATGAAGTCAAATCAAATCAATCAGCAAAACTGTCACATAAATTGAAATACATTTAAATCATTGTCAGCAAATGTGTCACGCTGTTAATAATGATGTCATTAATATCTGATGAATCTCAGGTGATGGTTCATTTTACTGAATCTCTTTTATTTAGCTGCTTGTTTTGGATATGGCTCAGCGAGTGGGAGCTGAGAGTGAACCCTGCTGGCATGTGTTAAATTACCTCTTGTGTGTGTGTGTGTGTGTGTGTGTGTGTGTGTGTGTGTGTGTGTGT
>NW_022282468.1:3253-6409 GCF_004355925.1 Anarrhichthys ocellatus
GTGTGTGTGTGTGTGTGTGTGTGTGTGTGTGTGTGTGTGTGTGTGTGGTTGTGTGGTTGTGTGTGGGTGTGTGTGTGTGTGCAGTGCTGCCTCTGCCCAGCACCAGTGTAGACGCTGTCGTCTGCGACCTTCCGTTTGGCAGGAAGTTTGGCACCAAAACAAACATGGCTGCCAACCTGCCGCTCATCCTCACAGAGATGGAGAGGTTTGTGTTTCTGTTTCCATTGTTTCTTTCAGAAGGATTCAGTGAATCACAAAATGCGTTCATGTAATGTGCAGAATAGAACATTTTTTAACTGTTATTGTTAAGTAAAACTCACTCTTTTGTATTTATCAATAGAATTTATATGATTTTTTTTCCATCCGTCCAAAGAAAAAGAGCAATAACTGTAATTAATGTAATAAATGTTTGTGTTTCTAGAGTCCTCCGTATCGGGGGCACCCTGGTTCTCCTTCTGAGTCCTCAGCTATCTTGTCTCCTGAAGAACCTCCTGGCTCAGAAGGACTCTGGACCCCCACCTACCCAGGAAACAGAGCCTCAGTCTGGGCTGCAGCTCAGGCTGCCTCCCCCTCGGTGCTCCCTGAAGCACCAGGAGACTCTTAGAGTCAGCTTAGGTGCGATAGATGGACTAATCCATAAATATGTCAAGACGGACGCTTGATCTGTGTGAACGTTACGTTTCAAAGTAATCAGATACTTCTCTTTGTTACTTGTCATCAAATATAAGTAGGTGTGTTAAAGTGCCGTAATTGTTGTTTCCTCGCTGCTTGGCCTGCTGCCACCGCGACCCGACCCCGGATAAGCGGAGGAAAATGGATGGATGAAAGAACTACTCTTTTATTCGTCTGTTTGTTTCACTTCTGTTGTTCAATTGCAAATAATACAAAGAAATAAATATATATTTTTTAAAACATTGTTGAATATTGAGTTGTGTGAGCTTTTGCCATTCCAGAGGTAAATCATTTATCCATGATTATGAGACAACGGGCCTCTTCTGTGTTTTTTCTGTGGTTATTTTGCCCCTTTTTGTCGTATCTTTGTGTCTTTTTAGTCGTTTTATGTCTCTTTGTTGTTTTGCCTCTTTTCATAGTCGCTGTGAGTCTCTTCGTGTGTCTTCGTGTCTCTTTGAGTAACATGTTATAGGTGAAGCACCCGGTCAGCCTGTTCAGTAATCCACACATGCATCTTCATATGCTTCATTTAATTTAATCTCTACTGTATTTGAAAGAAGCCTGACGAGTGGATTATTCTTATGGAGTTATTCTGTTCTTTGGATTGTCAACAAATTCCATAAAAAGACCAGAAACCAGCAGTGTTCCTCAAACTCCAAAGCCAATGAACATGCAAATATGTAGTTTCTCTTATAAAAAGGGGCTCTGGGCGCTGTAGTCTTTAGCAAATGTACAGAAGGAACATGTTACCACCACGACACGGTGCAACTGTTTTAATAGTGTTTTAGGCCTACTGCACAGAAGAATAAGCTAAAACAGACTCTTGCCACACAGACAACTCTGCTTAGCATCACATCATTGTTTGCGTGGCTCTTTTGTTGATCATAAATATAGAATATCACTCTTTATCCTGTAATGGCACTTTAGTTCTTCCTGTAACACAGACCCCATCACAATGTTGACGTCTGCCTCTGTTTAGCCCCGCTTAGCCCACTTTCATACAGCAGGGCCAGACGAGGCCATGCAGGGCTTATATCGTGTTTTCATTTGCCCCCCCCATTAGATGTAAACTTATGACATAGTCATATCTTGTGCATATATTCATTTTATGTTCTCTGTAATATTGTAATATTTTAACATTATATAGGTGGAGGCTTCAAACAAGTCCAGTTGGCTTTTTTCCTCTTCCTGCACTGTGATAGTATTTATCTCTGTTATGTTTGTTTATTTTATTGTTTAAATTATGCAAAAGATAGATAGATACATTATTAATCCCACAAGGGGAAATATGTTTAAATAAATAAATAAAATGAATAAATAAACTAAACTAAGGTGTTTTTATTAGACCTTTTTTTCAAAAATAAATTAACGTGATTGAATTGTATTCTTTACAGTATTTTGTAGTTTTATCACCAAATTTTTTTATAAAAAAAAAATCTTAGTCTTGAATCCATACATTTTGCAAAATAAATACAATTAAAAAAAATAAATTAACGTGATTGATTCGTATTATTTTATCACCAAATGTCTTTATGTTAAAAAAGGTAAAATAAAAACACCATAGTTTAGTTTTTGTTTAGTTTATTTAATTTGCAAAATTTAAACAATAAAATAAACAAACACAACAGAGATAAATAAATATCACAGTTTTAATCATTAAATCCATCTCGCCTTGTGTCAAGACTCGCATTTCAGCGGCTACGCCATGATGTCCACTGCGCATGCTCATTGCGCAGTGTGGCAGCCATGTTGGAGCTACAGTGGACTCGGGCTGGGATTCACTGACGCCGTATTGTTGTTGTTTTTTTCTTTAATAAATATCCATTATTCCCGCACGTTATTTGGGTGGTTTCGTCTAAAAAAAACCGCGCGCGTTCTGCGCAGTAAACCGTACCAGTTGTTGTAAAATGATGAACTCCAGTGTCGACCTGTCGCGGAGGAATCCGCAGGAGGATTTCGAGCTGATCCAGCGGATCGGAAGCGGCACATACGGAGATGTGTACAAGGTGGGGGGGCCACAGAGGTCCATTATCGGACACACGGCGGTCAGACGTGCACAGCTTGTTTATCTTTGTGGCCATAACGGTAGAAAACAACCCGTGTGACCACCGTGAGCTTGTTTCTCATGCCTTGTTTTTGTGTTGTTTTTAGCTACAGTTGTGGCTAGCGAGCTAGCTAGCTAGCTGTCCGAGAACGGACGCAGCTAACCTGCTAGCATCTAGAAGCTAACCAGGCTTGTTTAGGCTGTTTGTGTGACAAATTGACAAAGAAGCGGTGATTTTTACTGCTACAAACCGAAGCACAGGCAACATATTATATCATAATGATGTGGGGCTTTTAGCTGAATTAGTTACAATTGTCAGAGAGAGAGACTGACAGAGAGAGACACACAGACAGACAGAGAGAGACACACACAGACAGACAGACGGAGAGAGACACACAGACAGACAGACAGAGAGAGACACAGAGAGACAGAGAGACACA
>NW_022282468.1:6419-7517 GCF_004355925.1 Anarrhichthys ocellatus
AGACAGAGAGAGACTGACAGAGAGAGACACAGACAGACAGAGAGAGACACAGACAGACAGACAGAGAGAGACACAGAGAGACAGAGAGACACAGACAGACAGAGAGAGAGAGACACAGACAGACAGACAGAGAGAGACACAGACAGACAGAGAGAGAGAGACACAGACAGACAGAGAGAGACTGACAGAGAGAGACACAGACAGACAGAGAGAGAGAGAGACACAGACAGACAGAGAGAGACTGAGAGACACAGACAGACAGACAGAGAGAGACACAGACAGACAGAGAGAGACACAGACAGAGAGAGAGAGACACAGACAGACAGAGAGAGAGAGACACAGAGAGACAGACACAGAGAGACAGAGAGAGAGACACAGACAGACAGAGAGAGAGACACCGACAGACAGAGAGAGAGAGAGACACAAACAGACAGAGAGAGAGACACAGACAGACAGAGAGAGAGAGACACAGACAGACAGACAGCTGTCTGTCTAGAAACCCAGTTTAGGCTAAAGCTAAGCTACAACAACAACATTTCAACACCTCTCATAGTTACTATCCACGTTATAACACCAGTATAACTATTCACATCTATTTAGTAAACTGTGACGTTGATTTATGTCGTTTTTATAGCTGTTATGTTAATAACACTGTATCTGGATCCTGTGCTGCTAGCAGACATCGTATATGCAGCATATAATAAGCATCAACATGCTTATTATATGCTACACAGAATAATAGCATTCCTCACATAGAACACAGGTTAGTAGAATACAACGTTTGAAGACAGCAATGGTCATGTAACATTTAACAAATATCACAGAAAACAGATCATTTAATTCAACTTTATTTCCAGACACATGAGTCCATATAGCCTCAAAAACAAATACAACAACTAAACTAAATTCAATACGAGGACACCAAGACGCAGATATAATCATTGCACTTCAAAAATCACAGAGTGGAGTACAGTAGTGGAGTGTGGAGTACAGTAGTGGAGTGTGGAGTATAGTAGTGGAGTGTAGAGTGGAGTACAGTAGTGGAGTGTAGAGTGGAGTACAGTAGTGGAGTATAGAGTGGAGTGGAGTACAGTAGTG
>NW_022282469.1:0-7514 GCF_004355925.1 Anarrhichthys ocellatus
TAAAGTTGTTATACAAAGTCAAACAAAAGGCAGTATACCAAAGAGAATAACAAATTACAGTATACTTTATACCCCGGTCACAGAAGTTAACTTACAGCTCCAAAAACGTACTATTTATCCATTAGAGGATTCCACATTATGTGTCCGTATGCATGAGCCGTCTATCTGGATGAACAAAAACACAGTGAAAAATATACGGTTTTACAAATTAATTGAGTCGTAATCTACGGAAATAAAAATGATGAAATGTAAATCTATTCTTGGCCATTTTAATGGATGTAAACGCTCGTAATGTGGCACAAGAGACGCAGAGGGTGGGGAAGGAAAGGAAAATGCAAGAGGGAAAACATCAACAAAACATCCCGTCTATAAATACTGTTTCAGTGTGTAGCTTTGGGAGTTACGCTTTGCCTTTTCAGGGCAGTGATCCTGTTTCTGACGTAGTCTTTCACACCTTTCCACGAACGGATCCTCAGCGCTTTAGGCTCCGCCTCGAGACACTGAATGCATTCGTTTTTCTGAGGAATCTTTTGTCCCTTAATTAGGTGCATCATGTGTCTTTCAACAGCAAGAACCTCTGCTTCCTCCCATTTATGTTTCCCCTTATATTTGGAGCCTGTGGGACAAGAGAAAAATAATAGCAGATTTAATTGTCATCACAGGTACTCTTTGCACTCCAAATACTCCAAACCCCAAATACCATTATCTTTATTGTCCATATTTTCTTTTATTTATTTTTTACATCAAAATAACCTTGGACAACTAGATGGACATTAAATAGGAACTCTTGGCGATTACCTTCTTTGTCCGATTTTGGAGATACAAACACGCTGGCGTCTGTCGTTGCTCCGTGTGCTCTTCCATGACCGACATCTGATGATGATAAAAACAGAGAAATAAGTGACCCAAAGTGCAACAACCCAGCCCAAGATTTTGATATCTCATATCCATACGCACATGCCTTACAAAACAAAAATATATTGACAAATGTTAGTTATTCAAAACTCCTACCATCAAAGTGCATCTCAACGTCATCCAGCCGCATGCCGCTGTCCTCGCGCAGGATTTGGACTTGATTATTAGGGCCTAGAATCTGGGCGGCCTCGTTTTCATCCAGGTTTATCAGCTGCAGCATTGTTCCGTAATGCCTCCGGATCTTCGCGGATGTCAGCGCTTCAGGGTCTTTCGCTCCACATTCTTTGACATATTTTTGGATGCACTCTGACCCGTGGTAGGCAGACAGGCCTTGCGGTCGGCCGAAAATGAAGGGATTCTGTCTGGGGACTCCACACGTCTTGCGTACATCCGTGAGGAGCTCCATAGCCGACACGAACGACGGTTTTAGTAAAACAGGGACCATTCTCCCACACTTCCCTCGAACGTCAACTCTTGTGAAGAACTCGCACATGTTCCTTTCCAAATCTGAGACGGATATGTCCAAGCCGTCTTGAGAGTTAGATTTTTTCCGTGACTTAAAAGCCGTTAGTTCCATCGACGCTATCTCCGCGAGACTTCTCCTGTTGAAGAGTATTGTCCGAGCGAGCGTTACCTTGGCCAGAGCGGCGTAGTTTTCTGCAGACTTTGCGTCTCTGAGGTTCTGTTCTGCAAGAAGATGAACGTTCTCCATGTGGGAATTCAGGCGCTTCACGTCTTGAGCGAACGGCACCTTCTTCTCCCTGTTCAATTTGGTTTCTCTGATTGCCAACAATGCTCCTGCAGAAACGAGCCCGTTCCACTTTTCCTGGTACACGGCGAGGAAGTTTCTCGCAGACTCGGCCAAGGTTGCGTCGCCGCGCTTCACGGCGTTGCCCTCAACAATACTGCAGGTCTTCTGCAGGTCGTAGCCGAGCTTGATGGCGAGCGACGGGATGCCGTACGTTTTGGTTTCTGGATTGTAGCCTGCCAGGGCGTTCACCGCAGACACCACATGTGGGAAGCTTGAAGGGAGAAAGAAGTCCTCCAGTTTCTTCAGAGGGGTTATATTCTGAGCTTCGAGTACAAGTCTCGCTATCTGACGAAGGTTTTGTCGTATGTAAGGATGCTTCTTCGGATTGGATCCATCCTGGTTAAAGAGGTCCTCGCCAAACTGCAAGATGATCTCGTCGGCCATGATCGCTTGTGTCACGTCGTCGAAAACCATCGGGGACAGAAGGCTCTTAAAACCATCGCTTATTCCGAGGTCCTCTACGGTTTCCAGCACACACTGCAATGCGATGCGCTTTCTTCCGATCTCTGGTTCATCTTCATTCGTCACTTTCTCTGGGCACGACTTCATGTGTCTGTGCATGGCGGTCTTTATGAAAAGACCTCGACAGTACAGACAATGAAGGAAGTCTTTGGCTCTCTGCGTTTTCTTCGGCCTTTTCCGGGAAACAAGTTGGCCCATTCCTGTTTTCATGACTTCTTTGTTATGAGCAAAGTTGCCTTGATTTATTAGTCTGTTCCATACTTTTTGTCTTTCTCTGGAGTTTTTGGGGTACTGAAACGCAGCGGCAACCTCCGGTTTGTCGCTGTGGATCCTCTCAAGATGACGCGACATTTTGGACAGCGGGTTAGTGCAAAACAAACAATAATTCCTCCGGTCATAAACGCGTTTTTCTGTAGAATTTGAACTTGGTAGCACGACGGTTTCAAAAGAATTCCTCAGATTAGTTGGGCGGATCTTTTTTGGGGGAGCGACGCTTTTTTCTTGAACCAAAGAGCTTCCTGATTTCGGCCCTTTGTTATCCGGCAGAGGAGGTGTTTCTACTGCGGGGGTCGAGGGCCTGCTGTGACCGGACTCATCTGAAGAGCCCCAGTCAGAGTCAGACAGGAAGTCAGAGAAGTCTCCATCACTGTCGTGGAGGAAATCAGAATCACTGTCTTCGGCCGATTCTTCTTTCTGGTAAAAATAAATAAAATAAAAACAACTGTATGTGAAAATACGATCTTTTTTTATCCAATATTGTAATTTCCAATATTCCATTTCTAAACAAAGACACCAATATATAAATACTAACTTATCAAAGCTAATTTAAAAAAAGACAACATTCTATAAAGATGTATTTATCGTCATTTGACTTCACATAAAAATATTTCATGATGAAACGTTTGTGTAAATTGTATTGAGGTACAGAGGAATTTGACACCAACATCAAGATCCCCGATGCTGTGAAACTGGAGATCGGCTTCAAAAGTTTACGTAATTAACGGGGAAATTATCACTATTCCATAATTGCTCTGCTAAAATCACTGTTATCAGATCGCTTCACCACTTCTGTCCAGTATTTAGGGAATATTTCATACTTTATTTTGACAAAGATGAAAAAAACAGAGTTTTCTGGGACATCACAAAGGTCTTTCAGCGAAACACATTTTAGAAATAATTGATAAATCTGCCAATTGTTTGCTTGACTCTTAAATGTATTGTTTGTCCTGACAGAAAATAATGTAATTAATAGTGATGTCATTAAATGTCTTGCTTTATCTGATAAACAGTCAGAATCTAAGGCCTAATGGTGCAAACCATCTCACGGCGGAGGCCATGCTCGGATGCATCACTTGGAAATCTGAACCAACATGTCCGACTTCTTAAGGATTTAACTAACGATAATACACAGGTCACTACCTCTGATTCGGCTGCTGACATTAGATCGTCTGCTGTATCACAGGCCTCACTTTGTTCATCACAGGACGCAGGAGATGAACAGTCCGACAAAAGATGCGACTGTGACTGAAAAGCAAAACAACAGTAAAAAGAAGTGACTAGGTTGAGCCTTTACCACCATTTGTTAACAGAATAAAATGCACAGATTGAAGGAGCAGGCGTGTGTGCGTAGCAGTGCGTGTGAGTAAATGACTAAAATGATGCACCATAAAGACGTTGACGTGGAGCTACCTTTGACTTTCCTGCAGACTGCTGAACCTGCTGTGCATCTCCGGTCTTGGATTGTTCACAGTGAGATGAATCATTCATTGATGGACGAGACTAAAAGTGAAGGAAAAAAAACAACAACTTACATGCAATCATCTTTTTGTGTGTGTGTGTGTGTGTGTATAAATCAAATCAAATGTAACCTACCTGTACAGCTTTGTGTGGAGACTTCCCATCACTGCTCTCCTCTGGGGGGATTGATTCCAGCTTAGTGGGGGGGGACAAAGGGAAGTCAAAAGGTTATAACTGTGTGTAGAATTATCAATAATAGTCTCTACAACAGAGATAGAAGCAATGTATAACTAAAAGTAATGCATAGGTTCTAAGTTGTACTGGGTGGCAATGATCTTAAATAAATAGTATTGACCTCCTTCACACTCACAAGTTTATCCAGCTCTGCCACTTGTTGAAGTAGTTGTGCACGCTGATGTAAAAGCACTTGACGTTGTCTCTCATTGTTGGCCTGAAAGCAGATAGAAATGAAAATAAACTGAGGGATAAAATAAAGGCAATGACCTCGTATGAAATCACACAGCTCTGTCATCAAACATGGAAAACATTTACAACACCGTAGTTCTATTTGTGAAGATATGTACAGAAATAGACCACCGAACACAACAAAAACATTTCATTTAATAAGTGTTAGAGCTGTTCATTTCCTCACCGGTGGACTACTCTTCCCCTCTTGCGATGGCTTGTTTTTAGGATGAGCAGCTGTGTCAGGGATAGACTCGTTTACAGCTCCTGAGGAAAAAACAAGCAAGTTAGACAGTTTAAGAGTTAGAGAAAACATCAAACAGCACTGTAATCTGAACTGCACCAATTATTTAAACAAGTGACTAATCTGCAGTAGGGATACACCGATACCGATATGTGGGCTTTGGGTCTCAGCTGATACAGAGTACCGATCCGATACCAGAGCTTAATCAATAAACTGGAAGTAACTGGGATCATTCTTTGATGGAAAAGGCAACGTCAGGCTTGACTTAAACATTGCTGTCTTAACTTTGTGTAACAACAAAGCGTAGCAAATAAATACAAATACAAATGTACTTTATCATACAAAAACGTATGTATATACAGGCACACACAAGTACTGAACAAGCTGTGGCTTACATAAATCAATCCCAACACGTTTAACCACACTGATGAGTAATACACGACGAATAAAGGTAGTACAGCTTACCCCTGCAGTGTGATGGAGATATCCACTGACTCTGCTCCTGAGAAGCGGATGAGGCATGGCTGCGAGTGTATCCAGGAACACCACACAACTCCACATTCATCCCATCAAAAGTAGCGTGAGACGTACTTACATGTTGTCCACATGGCGGCAGGCTAACTGGCAGAAGTCCGTTTGGTAAACTCTGATTGGACAGTGGAGGTTGAAATGGGGCTTTGTAAGGGATGTTGGTTGAGAAAAGTGGTAGAAGTTGTGGCCCACAAGGCTGTGGAGCTTGGTTTGTTCGGGGAAGAGACGGTGGCGGTATGTTTTTGCCGTGGTTTGCGGTTAGCAGCATTGATGAAGTGTGAGAGGTTTGCTGGGGGAAGGAGATCATGTGAGAGGTGCCAGGGACAGTAGTGTTGGCAAACAGCGCGTTGGAGGACGGATTGCTGCTGATGAGAGAGGCCTTGTACAGAGCGGCGTGATGAGCGTCGTTTCTGGATGATAAGGAGCCGAGGTCGCTCATACAGCTCTGATTGGATTCCTGCAGGTGGTCGTAGGAGGGTCTCTGGTCAGAAGACGAGCCCAGGCTGAGATGCTGAGAGCTGGGAAGTGGGTTGAGGAGGGATCCTTGAGTTGAAGCGGTGGACCAGACATTCTGGCCCGCCCACGACTGACAGGGTATGTGGCTCTTATTTGATGCAAGGTTATCCATTATTCTCCATAAACATCAAGTGTTTGCTGCTTGGAGTCTTATTTCCGTGGAGACAGGGCCTGGAAGAGCAAAACAACACGCACACTATCATCAGGATCACATCTTTATATGTGTTTCCACTGTCCCGTCACTGTGTTCAGTGTGGGACAAAGAGCATACTTTCCACTGATGGCTTCACATTGAGGCTGTCGAGAGATCTTGTGTTAATAAACCAAAAAGCTGCTGCTGCTGCGAGAGAAGATTAAATAGGCTACATTTCACCAATCAATGTCAGTTGTTTTTTTTATCTCAGTTATGTTATATTTTGGGTCCAGACTGTAAGTTGATCCATGCTTGATTATGGCATTGTGTATAATAAGCTACTGTATATATTTTGGATGTGCAGCTTATGGTTATTGATGCAAATAAAAAATAAATAAAAAAAGCACCACAGGAATGTACTATTGTTTGTTGAGCTACAACTGAAGTCATCCGTTTTACACAATAACAATAAATGATCTTTGAATCCTTAAATTGTTAGCTACTTTATTTTACAGGTTTATTTTATTCGATGTTGTGATCTAACGTTAGATAAATAGACCCTTTAGTAGTTGTCAGCATGTTCTAGTCAACCAGAAGAATGGGCTTAGTAACGTTAAAAAAATGTTTTGGTGAACCTACTGTTAAGCTGACGCTACGTCACCCAAACACGTAATTTTCAGGATAATTTATGAATGGTAGCAACTTACTGATTCGTCCCAAATATATTAAACCTTTATACTTACAGTAGAGGACGGACAGCTATTTATAAATCGCTGGAGTGATGTGCACGTCGACTACACGTAGCTTAGCTAGCTAGCTAGCTTAATTAGCTTAATTAGCTAGCTAGCCGTTAGCACAATGGGTTGTGAAATTCCAGTAATTTCGTAGGACTGACAACGACTCCAAAATGAACACGCTGAAAAAGAAAATGTGTGTGCACCAAATGTATCTAACTTATTTACAAATGTACGAACACGAGGAGGCTATCTGTGAATATCACAGGAAGCGGCGGCCGTTTGTTTACCTCTCGGCTCTGGACTCCAACAGAATACTTCCGGTTAGTTTTCAAAATAAGAGCAGCATCTCTGCAAGTGTAGCAGACAGCGACACAATGAGAGAATGAAACACTTGGAAAATACACTACTTAAACAGGTATCAATGCAAACAGTAGTGGGAGAGAAAACATCGAATTATTTATTTAAATAAAAAGAAAAGTGCCATGATATAAAACTACTCCGTTACTAAAAGTCCTGCATTCAAAATGTACTTAATTGTAAGCTTCCTTTCCAATTCATGATGGTGCAGTGAAGTTTTAAAAGGGAAAAGTTTGACCATCTTTTAGATGCGATACCTGGCTGTCTCTAATTTTCAGAACACACACAGTGAGGTACAGACCAGTGAGATAATCAATGCAAGCTATCAAAATTAAAAATGAAAAGCACAACTCTTCTCCAATATACCATGCTTTGTTCTTTACATGTTTTCAGCCATTTGGCCTTTATCAGGGTGGTATGATTTGTTTATTCATGGACAACTTGTAAATTATTTTTGTAAATGCTGTTTGTATAATTGTATTCTTTGTAATTTGTCACATGATGATTTGACCGATGTACAGTGGGTACAGAAAGTATTCAGACCCCTTTAAATTTTTCACTTTGTTTCATTGCAGCCATTTGCTAAAATCAAAAAAGTTCATTTTA
>NW_022282470.1:0-7513 GCF_004355925.1 Anarrhichthys ocellatus
ACTGGAAAGGCGCTATACAAGTCCATTTACCATGATAGTTCAAAATGAAATAATGATATCATGTAAATCATACACATATGATCATATCATCGATAATCCAGCACCACTTAAATCATTTTAGTAATACAGTTAGGATTACAGATTCTCTCTTCACCTCCTTACACTGATATTTTGGGTGTAATTAATTTGCCAAAAAAGAGACAAAACACACAATTGATAAAATAAAAGATGAATTTGACTGCTAGCATCGGCATCTTTCTTTTCAAATGTTCAATAGATATCACAATATTATCCTTATGGTAAATTATTTGGGTCACGATAATCACAGCCTTAGTGGGCAAGAGCAAAACTAGCTGTTTCCTTAAAAAAAATGAGCAAATAAGCGTACAGTGTCCTTTTAAGACATAACGTGCCATTAAGCAGTGATGTCATGTACTGTAGAGGTTTTCTTCTTCTAGTCAAAGAATTGTATTTTTCTTCACTGATATGTCCGCCATGTCGTTGTTGTCTTATAACCACCTCTTCCTCTCTGTCCTGCCTCTCCTCCCCCTGATTCCAGCAGCCGTTCCTGGAAGTAAAAGTTCTCGAGACGACCAAACGCTCTCGGAGGAACCTCGGCCTGGACTGCGATGAGCACTCCACTGAGTCTCGCTGCTGTCGCTACCCTCTGACTGTGGATTTCGAGGCGTTCGGCTGGGACTGGATCATTGCCCCCAAACGCTACAAAGCCAACTATTGCTCTGGCCAGTGCGAGTACATGTTCATGCAGAAATACCCGCACACCCACCTGGTCCAGCACGCTAACCCCCGAGGCTCTGCAGGGCCCTGCTGTACCCCGACCAAGATGTCCCCCATTAACATGCTCTACTTCAATGACAAGCAGCAGATCATTCATGGCAAAATCCCAGGGATGGTGGTGGATAGATGTGGCTGCTCTTAGGCTGCAGGGGGGACGCACACTTGTGTACAGCCACCATCCCATCAAACCACCCAAAACCCTTACGGAGCTCTCCCTTGGCACCAGAACCCACTCCTCGGCACCAGATTTCACTTTTGCTCAGCCACAAAATCATCTCACTGGGTTTCCATTTGTCCAGTAACTAAATTGATTCTAACTGTAAAAAAAAAAGAAAAAGTTATGAATCAAACATGAATCAAAAAAAGAACTGAGTGATGGAAATACAGTACATTATGAATAATTAAAGAGGTTGTCCTTGTGGAGCAGCTTCAGAAAAAGGTAAATGAGACAAAACTATGTCATAGAGTACGTGTTAGTTTTGTGGGTTTTTGAAGTTGTTGTTATTTTTAAATGGCATCTTTGTCCAGGTTAGTGGATTGAGATGACGGGAGACATAAGCATTTACAATAATTTTAAAGCAATTTCAGTTTGAAGGTGAGTTTGGAAATATACACGTATGCTTACTTACGGGTGAGATTTGATCCACAAAAATGTTTGCACGGGGGCATTATCAGAATTATTTTGTAATCCATCACTTTAACAAAAAGAACTAAACCCATGCTAATATGAGGAGGGTTTACCTTTAGAAATACTCTTTGTATAAATCCAAAATCTTGTTTACAGATGCTTAGAGATGTGCTCTAGAGATGTAAAGTGTTGAGGAGTTCCAAAACCAAACCTAGACCCTCTATTAATGTATAACACTCCAGTGTGACATTCTTGAGTATCTATGAAACCTTTCACAGGTACTTTGATCTTTTTTTATGTGTAGTCTTGTAAAACTCAAAAAGAAACAGGGAGAGAAGAGGTTATACTATTTTCACTCTGTCTTTCAAAGCGGATAAATAAAGCCAGTATAGCTATTTCTGCCATTCTGCAAATGTAGATAAGACATATTTAGGTTTCACTGCGACACTAAAGTCTAAAACTAAGTACTGTAATGTAGATGCATCCTGAAGTTATTTTGCACCACCTGGGAGAGGAGGAGGCGCAGGATCCTGCAGGATGACACCAATACATGTCTTTCACTTTAACACCCTCAACTTTTGCATTAAATGTTTAAAACAGAGAAGTAAATTCACAGTTTCATAACTTGAAGGGGGCCTAGGACTGAGCACGTAATAACAGACAGGAAGCTAAATCCATACCCTGAAATACGACATACGAGGGTGACGGTAATGCTCAAATGTTCCCCCTGCTGTGAATTATTGAACTGAAAATAGCACAACACAGGATCACAGGATTACTCGTACTTACAGCAGTGTTTGCATCCGTGTTAAAAAGTACTTTTGAATTTAGAAAGAGCAGTAGCTTCATTACTCACAAAGTTCATTCACTTTTTCTCAATGCTAGTTTCAGAACAGAAGAACATAAAAATCCTTTAAGTGCAGAAATAATGGCTTTTATAAATCACAACAGACCACAGTACACGTTCAGATCAAGACAATGTAACTCAACAACTGACTTTTGTTTAGAGAACATATTTGATTGCTTTTTGAAATGCCCCCATTCATCTCCACCTCGACTTTGTCGCCATCATCATAAAATATTGTTAGTGCTTGAACACAGAGTAGATTAGTAATGCTTGAAGTCTGTCTTTGTCTCCTGGATGTCAAAGCAAAGATATCCTTTTGTTGTAAACGAAAGCACTATGCTGTTGGATAAAGGAAGAGCCTTCTGACACTATATATAAATGATATATGTATATATTAAAAAAAAGGGATACAAAAACCTTTTTTTGGGGCACTCTACCTTACCAACAATAAATTTTGCACTATGGGACGTTCATGGCGTGAGGAGGTAAAGTGTTGTTTGTGTTTTACCAAGCACAAGAGAGCTTGTACAGTATAGGATGAAAAAAAAAGAAAAAAAAAACTATTCAAGCTTCTGGTGATAAACCATGAACTAGAGAGGTTATCACTTCTTGTTGATACCATCACGCTTTCCTGACGTTTGTCTCAAGCGGGGGCCTGTCCATACACTCACACACTTTTATCCAATCTGGAACCTGGACTTACTGTACCAGCGGCCTGAAAGGCCTCCTTGCCCACTGTGGGTGATAAGTCGTATGTATAATAAGTGTCTGGATCAATGAAAATAGAATGCTTTAACTGGAAATGGCCCACCCACCAATTTTAATCTGTTACCATGTTAGAGAGACTACGTCCTTTTGACTGAAACAATGTGTCGACTGTCTTGCATAGACATGTTTTTGCCTTTGTGTGTATTTTAAGTGAAAGCACCCATGTAAGAATGGGAGGAGTATCCAGGGATTGTTAGCCAAAGTAGAGGATGACATGTTGTGTGCTGTAACTTTTGTGATCGCAGGAATATGCTAGAACATTTCAAAGGGAGGAAAAAGCTGGTTTAGGGGCAGTGGTTGGAAATAATTCAACTGGTCAATTTTCTATTTATTAATACTAATTACAATGCATTTCAAAGTCTGTCTACCTCACTGTAGCCCCCTCAAAACCTTGCTTTTTTAAATTTGTCATCGATTAATCTGTGCAAACATTTAACCAATAAGACCCCCCCACCCCCCAAAAATGTAGATGAAAACCACAGGGTCTCCTTGCTCTCAGGTTCAGATTGAGTTATTGACAGAGTGACTGATGGTAGCGGCTCTGGTAATGTGTGGTCAAAAGAAATAATTAGCTGTGCCCACATCTATGGCTTGGTGAGAAGTCGCATTTTGAATTTTAGTGTTTGTATACTGGTATGTGTGAGAGTGTTTTCATATAAATATATGAGAGTAAGAAATCTCTATGTAAATACCTACCCAAATGTTGACATTTATGATGTTTTGGACAGGTTCGCCGCTTCCAATGTTTTTCTCACTTTCCCCCTTCATTCCTCCATTCTTTGTGTAGTTTTAAAAAAAGAAAATCACCCCAACTTTGTAGTTTAATGGTTGTGCATATGAATAACTGTTCAATTGTTATTTTTGCCTTTTGTTGTTTATTTACTGTCATTTTTCTTTTGTACAATAAATCATTTATTTAGCTTATGGGATTTGTTGTTTATTTCTGAAAGTTCTGATAAACCCACTGTTCACTATAACTGCTCAGCACCAAACAGAAGACAGACACATTTAGCAGCTAGCTGGTAAACATAGTGGAGCACGTAGCCGCTAAAGAGACGTGTATTTCTCTTAGGAGTTGGTGGAGACCAAAAACAGAGCTAAAAGAGGGTGAATATTGGATTTACATCCATCACGTTCAAATTCATGCTCATGTTTCTCCGTGTCTGCTACATGTGTGAATAGTCAACTGTTTGCTAACATGTGCATCATATCAACTTAAAAGATGAAAATATGTCAGTTTTGTGTTTACAGCTTGTTTCTGCTACAAATGGGAAGACACTTTAGCGAGCTGTAAGTTACAAAAATAGCAGGAGAACAAACCGTACAGCCGATTAAACTTTATTGACAATATTTTGTTTTAAAACAGGGGAAAAAGCAGAAACCTTTATTTATTTATCTTGTTTTGTTGTTTGATTGGTAGGCAAATTTAAACAGATTGAGTCATTGGAGTCAGTTTATAAAATATGCATCAAGTTTTTTATTGGAGAATATACACTCTCCCCAGGTTGCTTTCACACCTTGAGAAGCACACACACACACACACACACACACACACACACACACACACCCACACACACACTTGTAGCATTCTGATTCATAGAATAAACAGTAACGGGCAGCAGAGGTGAGAGGAAGCAGATTCACCGCGAGGCTAATTGGTGAAAGAGAGCGTTCGGAGGACAAAGGTTTAGTCTTGGGGTTCAGGTTGCCATTATTTGGATGTCATATAAAATCCAGCCTGACCCAATTAATATGCCACCTGATAGAAGGGCCTCTCATCAACCTAATTTAGAGAATCAATAGGGGACAAATGAGAGTGAGAATGAAGCTCTTTACGGATGCAAACAGACAAAGACCACCCAGTACAAGCTCGAGGAGACTGATGCCAGCAATGACATAAACCTTTTGACAAATCCTCACTTGACATAAACAAACATTCACACAGTCCCCTGCCCCTCAAGTGCATCAATGTGCGGTACACATCATCCGTCATACCCACCCTACATAGACAAGGGAGGACATTGATGGATGTTTTTATTGTTTTGGCACATAAGGAGTAGTTGTACAAGTTGTACGTGAAGTATGAGAGGCTTTAGAAGCTTTAAGACTAATAACATGATGAACTCTGACCCCGCTTCATTGATTAATGACTGAGCTGTGCCATGGAGGAATTTGTGGAAGTAAAAAAAAGTACAGTAGAATTGGAATATTGAATATTATATAAAGCCCTCAAGAAAGGCCAGTGGGGGCTGAGGGGATCTTTATGGCAATTATAGCCATACAGTTAAGAAAGAAGGTGAATTGGAGGCAGCTCTCAATAGTTTCAATTGCTGGACACAGTCATCAGTAACACCTTTTTGTCTGGTTCTTTGACTGACCGCTGTGTAGAGAGGGGAACTGTTCAGGGAAGATCACACACACTGAAAGAATCTCACATGACAATAAAATGAACAGTGGAGACACAAGATTTGATTTTCGATGAGTTGAAATCATCAACAAGGAATAATTGTGGACTATGTGGATTATAGCTCATTAAATTTGTTGAACTCTGCTGTACCTCAAAATAATGAGGAATAATATGTTAATTTCACCTTCTTAAAGTGGATATAAAATCTAATTTTTGAGTAATAAATACAACATAAACATTACATCTTAAAAGTATCTCACCTGTTTCAACATGGACATACTGACTCACAGAGTCACGGAGCTATCACTAATATCTTCTCTCCTCAACTGAGTTGTCGTTCTAAACTTCCAACAAATGTGTTGTTTCAAATGCAACATAAGCTCTACTTCATTTAATTGATATCTTGAATACTTTTTCTCTTATGCGTCAGTCTGGATTTATTTACCAGATCATCTTCAGATTATAAATCAGTTGTTTTGCTGGTATGCTTTTTTTTTTTACTTGTGTCACAGAAAGCACTCATGGAAAACACCACTGTCACATCCCTATTTAACGTAGCACTTAATGCTATTATTAATTGTGTTGTACTAAATGCTGTCATGATTGGCATTAACTTACCACAACTCCAGCATAGTGTATAGAAATAAATGTGCTAAAACTCTGGAATTAATTTAAAAAAACAGGCTACTTTGAAAATATTTCATTCATGAGGATCCATTCTCATTTTATTTCACCTGTAGTGGAAGTTGCAGCCATTAAATCAGTTTAGGTCCTGTTCACTGCGGTGTTTTAGTGTCTCTGTGAATGACAGCTGTCACTCTTTTGTTCTCCTCGTGCACCATCTGGTTTGAAGCTGACAATTACTGCCATAGATGGTGGTGAGGCGCAGTCCGGTGGGTCCGACTGACGCTCCTGCTTGCCTTGCAGGGGCACGTCGCGGCACCGTCCCACAGATCTGAGAGTACCTGGGGACAGGATGACCCTGGAGGAACAGTCAGGCTAAAGAGGGAAGCAACAGAGGTCTTAATTATAGTCACATCATTTTGGTTTTCACTATTTCTATACAGTGGGGCCTTTTCATTCAGATGAAAAATTAAAGATTCAGCAGTATTTGAACCTGTGTTAAGAAAGATGGACAATAGTGCTGGGTAAACAGATTCATTCCAAAATAATGGAGAGACAAGTTTAGTCAAAGTTTGATTAAGATTAAATCTGTCTAAATTAAATCTGGCATTAAGGAACAGAAAGAAATCTTCTTTTGTGTTTTAATGTGAGAATATAAGCATAACTTACACCGAAAGTATAGAAAAATAACAGCACTTCACAATGACTCTACCAACATCAGAAATACTTTCATAATGCAAACATGTAAAAGATTAAACTGTTGAAGTAGTTTTTAAAAAGCAACAAGAAAGTCCTGTATTTCTCATAATCTTCAGTAGCTTTCTGTTACTTTGCCTCAAGAGAGAGGAATATATTTAAAAGTGACTAGAATTATCTTATTTATATTCATGTAAAATGTAGATATTCAAGACAAAACATGATCTTAAGATATTATAATGTATTTAATCTAAAACATGTCAGAGGTCAAAGGACATGATGTTGAAATAAGAATAAATTCAGACTGCAAACATTTTTGGGGAAGATACATCAATGAGCAAAACATAAATCTTTCCCGCAGGAGTGTCGAATGTGAGAAATTAATTCTCTCTCTGGTTCACACAGGTACAGCATTCTGATGACTGAAAACATTAAACACCAGCTTCTCCTCTGCCAATACACAGCAATCTGCACATTCCATCTACTTATTTTGGATGCTCCTCACAGCATGTGATTACTTGAACGTCAGCCGAACATCTCTCTTTTGGCAACAACAGGAATCAGCCCGAGAGCCAAAAACAAAAACTTTTGTCCCACGCTGTTGTCCTGCAGTCCTGGTAATCATCTTAAACCCGCTTTGTATTTTGGAACAAAGTCTTCAATATGTTGCTCGACTATAACTGCATTTTAAAACACAGAAATATCAAAGAGCAGTGTTTTTAATATTAGAGTTGTTATTAGGGGG
>NW_022282471.1:0-7511 GCF_004355925.1 Anarrhichthys ocellatus
TCAGGTAGGACTCAGGTAAGACTTATGTATGACTCAGGTAGGACTCAAGTAGGACCCAGGTAGGACTTATGTAGGACTCAGGTAGAACTTATTTAGGACTCAGGTAGGACTCAGGTAGCACTTATGTAGGACTCAAGTAAGACTTATGTAGGACTCAGGTAAGACTTATGTAGGACTTCTGTAGGACTCAGGTAGGACTTATGTAGAACTCAGGTAGGACTTATGTAGGACTCAAGTAAGACTTATGTAGGACTCAGGTAAGACCTCAGTGAAGGATAGGATACACTGAGCTCAGTGGCGGGCCGTGCATTTTATACCTAGGCCTTTACTGTTGTCCTGCAGCTGAAATACCACATTATAACCACATGATGGCACCACATATATTATCAGTTTCTAAGGCTGTAACTATGTACGTATTAAATGTACGTACCGTTCGGTACGAGAATTGCAATACGTTTGAATAGTACTAGAGCATCTGGAAAATGCAGAAGCTTATATTCAGGAGAATATAATGTTTTCTGCGCTCATGGAGGACAGTGGTTCTCAGCTGGTCTGGCTGTGGGACCCACCATCACTCCTTAATGACAAGTCGCAGCCCAAAGAGATTGTCTTATGATTTTACTTTCACAACTTGAGCATTGTACGTATTGCTCTGCAGTGTCTTTCCTCGTCTCAGCCACCTGTGTCATGGTGCATCTCACTCAGTCAGAATGCCCATATTTGATTGGCTGAGCTGCATCACGTGATGTGATTCACTACCCGACATGCCTCTGCTGTTAAGTTTCACGATAGTCACGTGCTCGCCCACTGACCAATCACAGCGCACTCTGCACCTCGCGGCAGACACTGAGCTGCACTAATGCTGACTTCATTATAGGCCAGCGAGCAGGCTCTGATACGTCAAAGAATACGCCCAACATGTCAAACTAAAGATCTGATTGGTTGAAGACTATGACAATCAACAATATCGTCCCCATTCACTTAAACTGCACATGGATGCACTTGTGAGTCTGCAGGCCTAGGGCCTCTGTTCTTACCTAGAGACACAGAGGTGAGATCTGATTGGATAAAAGCTCTACTTAAAACAAGCTGCACTGGAAGCAGAGCAACTGAGGAAGACAGTAGCTGTGCAATGAGAACATAAGATAATGGGGAAAATATTTTTATAAATTGTAATACATGTAGTGTATTTAAGAACAATTATTAAACTATAAAATAGATATAGCTTTGTGATTCTGTTTAGGCCAGCAGAGAAGGCCTTGCAGGCCCTGACGGCCCACCACTGACTGAGCTCCTCTATCCTCTTCTCTCTCTCCTCTCTCCTTCTCTATGAATTTTTGTCCCATTAATGCACATTATTAACTTTGCTTCTTCCTCAGAGTCTTTTGTTTTCTCTCCTCACAGGTTTCCATGGATCCTGGATTTATCTGGACCCTCGTCCTGACACCCACTGCTATATCATTAGGGCCCGAGCACCGACGTAGTCGGAGCAGAGGACCTATTGTTATTCTAATGTTTATTATTGCACGTGTTTCGTCCCAAAAAGGGTTAGGGTTGCCGTGGCGACGCATCCTTCGTCATGAAAAACTAAGGTGTTTTTGAGGGGCTAAACATGCTCAAAACATAATCAAACTTGTCACACACATTTAAAATCCTGAATGTAGTTATGTAATGTGATTTTAATGCTTCAGAGTGGCAAGTCAGCACGATAGCGCCCCCTACAATATTTCTATGATGCAGCCCTCGCAGTATGTTTCACCTAGATGTATGAAATTTGGTAAGCAGGTGTATCACATGTAGACTTAAAAAAAGTCTTAGGGGTCTAAGCTCTAAACCCAACCGGAAGTCAGCCATTTTGAATTTTGTATGAATTTCTCGTGTTTTTTTCCATTTCCAGGTGCTGTACTACGAACTCCTCCTAGGGAATTAATCCGATCAGCTTAGAATTTGGTCAGAACAATCTAAAGACCTTAGCGATTAAAAGTTACTAAAAGCTTTAGGTTTCATCGAACGACGTGGATATGGTGTGATGGCCATTTTACATGGTTCGCCATCATCCATCAAGCTGTTGTAACTCGACTGTAACTCGACTGTACTTTGTCAAAACTGTCCCAAACTTGACATGCTTGTTGACTGTCATGGCTTTAGGACTTCTGCATGCCAATATTAACTCATAGTCATAGCGCCACCTACTGATAAGCACGGACGTAAGCAGGATTCTATAAATACAGCGGCCCAAACACTGAACTTATTGAAAGGGTTTGTGGGCACACCATGAGAAAAATACTTCTCTGATCTAAATATGTGCAAACTAAGATGCTTGGAGAGCAAACGTTAGATAACAGTGGATTTTCAAACCATGTCAGTGGGCATTAGTATAAATGATCTGTCCAGAGCTTCTTCATGACAATCAGGTTAAACGTTATAATGAATGCTTCACACTACAATCTAAAGTTACAGAAGAGCTTAAAATGAAAACAGTGTTAAATTACAGTGTTCAAGTAACAGCAAATGGCACTACTGTTTTGTTAACTTTCATGTAAGTCCAAATACAATCAGCAGGACACTGCAGGGAGTTGAACCCCATCCCAGTAAAGTGACAGTCTGTTATGTTGCAAACACTGAAGCACATTCACACACATTCATTTTCTTAATGATCTTTAAAGGCTTACATTTATGATTGTATCGGAGGTACACTCTAAACATTTGAGGCTTAAGACCTGGCAACATGATCTTGCTACGCTGCTGGTCGACACCTGAAATATCATCTCACATTCACAGCTGCGTCACCCAGAGTCCTTTCAGTACCCTCGACGTGCGTGAAGTTGCGAGGGCCCGATCAATGCTGCTCGCAGCTTTAATTATCATTAGAATTCTACTATATCCACTGCTGCTGTTATTACTAGTAGTCATAATGTTTCCATCATTATTCTGCTTACTACTGTTATTATATGAATCATTTCTCTCATATGCATTGAATGTGTTGTAACTGTGTTGTTCATTCTGTACACATGACATCACACTTCTGTCCATCCTGATAGAGGAGGAGGATGATTATGATGAGGATCCTCCTCTGTTGATCTCTGAGGTCTCTTCCTCTTTTCTCCCAGTTAAAGGGATTTTGGGGAGTTTTTCCTGTTCTGATGTGAGGGTCAAAGGTCAGACGATGTCGCACGTGTTCAGATTGTAAAGCACTCTGAGGCAATACAAAATAAATTGAACTGAATTATCTTGCACATATTTGTCTCTGTAGGCAGCAGGTAAGTCGTTTCACTGATGCTAAATAATTACAAATGACTAAAATATGAGTTCTGTCTTTCCTGAGAGAATTAAATCAGGAAAAAGAGAGCTTTATTATGGTGTCGTTTGTGTTTCCTTGGTGACTACTAGTAGGAGTCACTGATGCGCCTCATGCTCATGAACCTCATGCTGCTCATGTCCATGTTCATGACGTTCCTGTACTCTCCAGGCCTCATGTACATCATCCTGCCTCTGTACTGAGGCTGCACGTACATCAGCCAGTGACCGTCCATCACGTGACAGGACATGCAGTTGGACATACGGTAATGATCCATCACATTGTTGCAGTCGTCCATCAGCTCGTTACTCTGGCCTCCGAAGTTCTCCCTCTCGTAGATCTTCATCCTGTACGAGCCGCGGTGCTGAAACAACAATCAATAATCAGAGGTTGTTACAACACCTGTACTCTTCTGTGTACTGTGTTCAAACACACGGACACCCAGAGAAACTGTACTATCAAAATCAAATTCCTTAAAACATCATCAGCTCATCCAGAAAGATGAGATGTCTGAACAAAACCCTGAAACATCTTTTAATGAAACAACATGGACGATTTAAGGAGAGAATATCTTTCTTCCTACTTTACAGTTGACAAATACATTAATTCTCAGTGTGAGCTTTTATTGTGAAGGAAGCTCAAAACATCCTAATTTTCCACTTTAATTAGCTGCTGCTGACACTTGTTTGCCTGCTACACCAGATCAATACATTGATTAATGGACATATTCATTGATTATTATATACGAAGCTTCATATATAGATTTTAATCTCCAGCGTTTAAGGAGTTTTAATAGCCTGGATTACATTTGTTTTCATATCATGTGGCCGATTTAAAATATCAGATGATCCATAACATGTGAGAGGTTTTACAGATGATTTAGTTCTTTTCTTAGAGAGTCAACAGGAATGACTGGATGTCAGTGATTTGAAGAAGATATATTCTACTTGTTTTATGAAAATGTTTTTATAAACTACTTAATATAAATAGTATTGGATGTAGTCTATAATGAACTTCTATACTTCACTGTAAGTTATGAAATGATCCTAAAACCTAACATGTTTACTAAACACACAGCTGTGACGACACTAACACTACTACACACTATGATGTCATAGGACGGCGATGTGTGTCACTTCATCTGTACTGTTACGGTCACGTCTGAAGTATATTTCAGCGCCGTGCTGTGATTGGTTGTGTGGTTACCATGGGGATCATGCGACAGGACCTGATGCAGTCGCTCATTCCCATCATGCTGTGGTAGTCGGAGTACTCGCCCCTTCTCAGGAAGAACTGGTTCCCCGTGAAGTTGGTGCGGTCGTAGACCATGAAGCAGCCTCTCTCCACCCTGCAGGACTGACACCTGCTCAGGTAGGACGACATGTCGGCACAGTCGCTGCTGCACTCGTAAGACCGGCCCTGGAAGTTCCTGTCCTCGTAGAAGGCCACCTGACAAGGAGACAGGAGATCAAACGGGAGACAGAAGAAAGAGACCGGAGACATGACGCTCATCTTTCTGTCAGGATGAAAGAACAAATCCTCACAACTGGAGGTTTTCTTTTTTTAGAGGATGTGACTTCACAAGATCCTAATGTTCTTACAAGATCTCATGAACATGTTTCTTATTGCTGACGTTCATGTAAACTAAAATAACTAAATAAGGTGAATAAAGGCGTTAGTTAAAAGCTACAAAGCGTTTAGAAACAGTGACTTATGTCTGTGTTCAGTGTTCCTGTTCCTGTCATGTTGGTCGCTCGTTCTCACCCTGCTCATGTTCATGCTGCTGGAAGTCATGTTGCCTCTCTGGTTGCTCAGCTGGTTGCTGATGTTGCTGCTGTCTGTGGTGGTTGAGTGCTACCTGTGGAGCAGCTGCTACTCTTTATAGCACCTGAGCAGCTGAATCCTTTTGTCCAAACAGCCTGAGCCAGCAGGGCGTCATAAAGAGACGCTCAGCGTTCGGCGTTTCTCTTCGAAACTACAGACAAAGAGCTACAGACAGCAGCTGTGTGTCTCCTTCGGTCCTATCTTCACCCGATTCACTCTACACACCACTCTGGAAAGTGTCACACTATGACATACATTCAAAAAGTACATATATACGTATAAATAAATATATATTTATATATATTTATATATACATACGTGCATATACATTGATAGATATTTCAAACATTAATCTGGAAATATAAATAATCTGAAGACAATAAAAGTGACAGAATGTGTCATATACATTTAAAATCTTAAATTGTAACAAATTATTATTAAACAACATATAAATATATACACATATATATACATTTAAATGTATATAGTGTATATATATATATATATTATATTATATTATATATATGTATAAATACGTCGACAGTAAATACTCTGAAACAAGCAGGCAGAATAATTATTAAAAACGAATGACATCCTTCAATTATTTATCAGATGCCATTTTTCTTTTCACAGGAAAACATATATATCTACAGTATATATACTAATATATATATATATAATTAGTATAACCCATCTTCCGGTGTGTACTGTCTCTTTAAATGTTTGAAACCGTAGCGCGCGGCCTCTTTCCCGCTGACGTCACAGTCGCATGAGGTAAACAAGATGGCGGCGGTGTTGGAGCGTAGCTTCATCGAGATCTGCGGATTTGAGAGAGAAACTCTGCACAGATTCAGAGATGTGACCGTAAATCTTCCAGGTAAACGATCCGGTCAGCTCTGCTGCCCGTCTCTCTCGTGTTGTCTGTGCTCAGGCTGCTGCTGTTAGCACTCAGGACATGCTAACAACAGCTAACAACGGCTAGCACCGCTAACACGCTGTATGCTAGCTCACATAGCGCTGAATGCTAGCTAACAGCTAATAGATAGATGTTACTTTATTAATCACGCGAGGGGAAATATGTTCGCAACAGCAGCATTTATGGTACAGGTAAATAAAGTAACAGAGTAAAAATATTAACTATAAAAATGCTCAATATATAGTAAATAGAATAATATTAAATTAACTAACTAAACAGTAGTGCAGAGATTTAGCCAAACAACAGTGTAGCAGTGTTCTGTTATATGTGTGTCTAGTGGATGATTTATTATGAAGTCTTATTGCAGAATGTTCTCCTGTATTTGGATCAGGCTGTCCCTGCAGTAGGTGGTCCTGGTTATCCAATCTGGAGAATAGTTTCTCCAGAGTCCTCCTCTCCACCACCTTCTCCAGACAATGATGGAGCCTTCTTAACCAGTTTAAGTCTTAAGCTGTGATACTCCATTATTTAGTTTAGGAACAAGAGTACTGTTAATGATGTCAGTGTTATATTTTCTATTATATTCATATTGTTGGGAAGAATTATTATTAACTTATCGCCAATAGATACCGTAATACCATAATAACCTTAATAATAGTTATATTAATGTCAGAACAGCAGCTCCAGATGTCACATTTAGTGTTAGTAAGTTCACTTTAACTAGTAACGAGTAAAATACCATCATAAGTAGAAGTATTATCAGAAATCTGTTTGAAGTATTATAATTAAGAGTACTCATGTTACTGAAGTAGAAGTATTATCAGAAATGTATTTCCAGTATTATTTATAGAGTATTATTTACAGTATTGCTTCCAGTATTATTTACAGTATTGCTTCCAGTATTATTTACAGTATTGCTTCCAGTATTATTTACAGTATTGCTTCCAGTATTATTTACAGTATTGGTTCCAGTATTATTTACAGTATTGGTTCCTGTATTATTTACAGTATTGGTTCCTGTATTATTTACAGTATTGCTTGCTGTATTATTTACAGTACTGTTTGCTGTATTATTTAAGTACTGCTTGCTGTCTACAGGTGCTCTCCCTGGAGGACTGAAGTTCCCCGACAGTGCCGGAGCGTTTCATTATGAAGACAGTGGGAAGCTGCTCTCAGTCACCAGCAACAGATTCATCCACTGGTGAGATACTCCGATCATCTTCATATAGATATGATGCATTAATCTATCATCTATGTGATTATTGATTAATGTATCATACATTCATATATAATCACATAGATTATAGGGTTGTCAAAACTATTGGTATTATTACATTATGGGTGCAACGGATCACAAAGCTCACGGTTCGGGATCATTTTTCTGATCAGCAAAGGGTTAGGGTTAAACCCTAACCCTAGCCAAATATAACTAAAGAACTTCAAGAACACTTAAAGCAAATAACTTTGGGCTAT